>NC_136527.1:88397081-88467081 GCF_053919585.1 Euprymna scolopes | reverse complement strand
CCATCAGCACTGCCTTAGACATATTCTTGGTTTAAAGTGGTATAGCTTTGTCCCTGATACATATGTCTTAAAAAAGGCCAAAGCAACCAGTATTGCTACCATTGTTATTAAGAACCAGTTGCGTTGAGCGGGTCATCTCATCCGGTTTGAAGACTATCGTCTCCCAAAAGAATTGTTCTATGGTGAGCTCTTTATTGGAAAAAGACCCCAGCACAAGCCCAAAAAACGTTTTCGTGATAGCATCAAGGAGAGTCTAGTGAGCTTTCATACTCCTGTTGACAGTTATATGTCTGAAGATAGCGGTTTCAATCCCACCCAAAGCGTGCCAGAGGTTAATTGGCCAAAATGTGGTGAGACGACAACAACTACGGATGGCAGTCATGGCTGAGAATGCAGTTAGGAGATTCGAAGTTCCTATCCATCGCGGTTACCACCTGACGAAGGCCAGAGGAATAGTTGGCTGAAACGTTGTGAAAAAACAACAACCAATAAAAGATGAAAAACAACGACTAATAAAGATGAGAATAATAGTCTGAAATAAAAATAAATTAATATGTATATATATATATATATATATATATATATATATATATATATATATATATATATATATGCGTGTGTGTGTGTGTGTATATGTGTGTATATATATGTGTAACTATATATGTGTATCTATATGTGTGTATATATATATATATATATGTATATATGTGTATATATATGTGTGTATATATATATGTATATATATATATATGTATATATATATATATATATATATATATATGTATATAGGTATATTTTATGTCAGGTCATGTCATGTGCTACTGGTACCATGTAACCCAGTACTACCTGCCTCATGGTCGGGTCACCGGCGACTAAACTGGTTCCCCCACCAGACTTGTTTGGTGAGGAGGGCGGCTAGTCTCCCTGAAGGATTAAAAACAAGACCTTCCTAAGGGCGAATGAACTCTTTTTCTGGGTCAACGGCCAACTAGCACCGTGTATATTTGTGTGTGTGTATATGTGTATTGGGGTGGAGAGGGCTCCCGTAAGCCGTGGTGAAGGCAACCTTTCTAGGAGAAGCAAATCTCTGATTTAAAAAACCATAAAGCGGAAGACCATTACCCGCATTAAGCTGGCCTGCAGTTTAATTTGTTGCTGGCTATCTTGCTCTTGCTTGTTGCTGGATCTGAACATTTTGAACCGAGAGAGAGACTTAGCTGTCATACAAAGCTAAGACTCTGTAACATCATATTTGTATAGATACTCCCTCAGGCATTTGGGCTCATGGATTTAAAATGTCTGAGGGAGTGGCACTCGTCTGACAAGACGTTGCAATCATCATATAGGTATATATATATATGTATATATATGTGTATATGTAAATATATATACATATATACATGTATATATGTATATATATTTACGTGTATATATATGTATATGCATATATATATGTATATATATATGTATGTATATATATGTATATATATGTATGTATATATACGTATATATATGTATGTATATATACGTATATATATGTATATATGAATATGTATGTATATATATGTATATATTAATATGTATGTATATATATATGTATATATATGTATGTATATATATGTGTATATATATGTTTATACATACTTTTCCAATCGGTTTATATATATATATATGTATATATATATATTAGACCTCTTCAAAATTGACCTTTTTCTTCAAACATATGGAAACTGATATTATTCCGATTCTCCAAGGTCTAAATTAGCTAAATATACCAGTTATTGTGATCTTGGACCTTGGCTATGCCTGCCTCAAGAGCCATGTAATTTTATTGTTGATGTTTTTCAAAAACGCTGCAAAATATGGGATATTATGTCCTTATTTTCATTGTAGCTTTCCAGAGGTTGATGCTATAGCATTGAAAGTGGTACCAAATGAAAGCTAATAAAATTTTCTTGCATATGGTCGTAAACACATCAACATCTGTGTTAATTTTAATTAATTTTAATGCACAAACATATATATTTTTTATGCTTGGAAAGGATGCCATCATATAATACAAAACTTTATCTCAAAAATGTTACTCTTAATGCATGTATATAATTTATTATCACTAAGTATATTTTATCTCTTCATTTCAGATTGTAAGTTAAAGCTGATTTGTTAAGATTTGTGAACTGCTGACAACATGGCATCTGGAAGACAACTACAATGTGGGAAAGTGGTCAGCGATACAAGTGAACGGGATGAACCAACTGAAAAGAGAAGAAAGGTGGCAACTCCTGCCACAAGGTCATTCAGTGATATGTATCTCATTGGGCAACCCAGCTCCAGCATCAGGGGCTCTCAACTTCCTACTAATCGCCAGGTGTTCCAGTATTTCCTGCATTTGAGGAATGATAATCCCAACAGTGACAATAGGTCTTTAGCCCATGATACAGTGGATGTCGTTTTGCCATTCTGAAATATGGCAAGGATTAAAACACTAACTAGACCAAATGCAGTCAACCGTTTCATGATCCTCTATGAAAAGTACAGGAAAATTCTTAAAAACAAGAGTAGAAATAACAAACCAGAGGAAGAGAAACTTACTTTCTGAAGGACTTAGACAAGTTATTTGCTATTGGAGCAAAGGATGTTGTGGAGGAGATAAGAAGCAACAGGCTGCTCACAAAGGAGACCAAGGAAGAGGACGTCAATTTCTACTTGGACCAATAGACCACTCGCCTGGCACACATGTCAGGTCATGATAAGGTGTTTGAGAAGAAGTCTAGAGAGAAAAGCTTCCGAGAAGAAAGAGAAGAGAGAATGTTATCATCAGTGACTGCTGCAGCAGCAGAAGTTGGGAAAATTTCAAGTGATGAAGACCCAGAGAACAGTCAAGGCTCTGGTACTAGTGTGGGTTCAGAATACACTGGGACAACACCAAGCTGTTCATCAAAACCAAGTACGATAACCTTACACTTTCCACACTCAGTTATGACCAGTGAAGAGATTTGTAGCACTGCAGATCGGTTGTCACTCTCTGACAACCAGACTACAGCCATGGTGTCTGCAGTGTTGAAGGCAGGATGCGCAGATCTTGATGACTTTGTTATATCAGCCTCTACTACAAGACGAAATAGGATAAACACTCGTCATAACTTGTGCCAAAGTTACATGAATAACTTCAAGGAAAGTCCGCCAGATTACTGCACACTACACTGGGATGGAAAACTTCTACGGGATGTTCTTGGTGAAAGATATCCAGTGGAAAGTCTTGCAGTGCTCGTCTCTGGTACTCCACAGTATGAAGAAGGGAAGCTGCTTGGTGTGCCCTTCATAGAAAGTTCCACAGGAATCCAACAGTGTAATGCTACATTGGAACTGATAGAAGCATGGGGTCTCAAAGACAACATTGTAGGCTTGGTATTTGAAACCACAGCAAGCAACAGTGGCATCAACAAGGGTGCAGCGAAGCTTATTGAAGAAAAACTAGACAAAAAGGTATTCTACTTCGCTTGTCGCCATCACATATCAGAGGTAATAATTGGAAGTGTATGGGAGGCTGTGTTCAGCAAGGTCAAGAGTTCTGACAACCCAATGTTCAGCAATGTGAAAGAGAAGTGGGACAAGTTGGTTAAGGACTGCCCAAGAGTTATGGGCCTAGTTGAACAAGACTTGAAACAGAAGAAGACAAGCACAATTGCAGTCTTAAGCAATTTCCTTGAGGAATCAAGTCCGAGGGCAAATTACAGAGAGGTGCCAGAGCTGTGCCTGATCCTGCTTGGTGAGGAACCTCCTCGAGGTATCCACTGAGCCAAGCCAGGTGCTATTCACCAAGCCCGCTGGATGGCCAGGAACATTTACTGTATGAAGATGCTCATGTTTTCCAAGGAACTAAAATACAACACGGACACTATCTTCAAGCTGGAGAGGATGAACAAGTTCCTGGCCTTATTCTACACCAGCCACTGGGTGACCACCACATCTGCAGCTGATGCACCTATCCATGACCTCCAGCTTATGAAGAGCATGCTGCAATACAAGCAGTATGACTATGAACTGGCAATGTCTGTTCTCAAGAAAATGAACAACCACCGCTGGTATCTGACCCAGGAACTAGTGCCATTCACCTTGTTCAGTTCACATGCCAGCATGACCAAGTTTGCAAAAGAGAAGCTCGCAGTCAAGCTGTCAGAAACAGAGAAACCTGAGAGTTACAGGAAAGGCAAGCCAATTTTTCCTGTCATCAATGCAGCTACAGTTCTCACAGACCTGGTAGGGCCAGAGTCTCACTTTCTGTTTGATGCTCTTCGAGTGAAATGTGACTGGCTCACTACTCCTGCTGACACCTGGGAAGACAATGACAGATACAGGAATGCACAGAAGGAAGAAGGAAAAAAAAAGAAAGAAAGAAAACAAAATACTTGACTCCGAAATATATTTAAATTATAAATTTCAAGCAAGTAAAATAAGTTTGTGAGGTCAGTGAAAGTGACCAATGATGTGGCTGAGAGAGGTGTGAAACTAATGAGTGACTTTGCAACTCAGATCACAAGTGACCCAGAGCAAAGAAGCTGCTTACTACAAGTTGTGGAGTACCACAGGAAAAAATTTGACAGTTACAAAAAAGCCACATTGAACAAGTGATAATACATGTATTAGTAACATTCTATCTGACAGTTTCTTATGCAATATATGTGTCATTGCAGTGCTATCATACTACCAAACTGATTTTTTGTAGTGTCCCAGCTGTTTGTGCATTAAAATTAGTTAAAATTTACACAGGTGTCCATGTGTTTTATTGTGCTTACTACCATATGCAAGAAAATTTTATTAGCTTTCATTTGGTACCACTTTCAATGCTATAGCATCAACCTCTGGAAAGCTACAATGAAAATAAGGACATAATATCCCATATTTTGCAGCGTTTTTGAAAAACGTCAACAATAAAATCACATAGCTGTTGAGGATGGCATAGCCAAGGCCCAAGATCACAATAACTGGTATATTTAGCTAATTTAGACCTTGGAGAATGTGAATAATAGCAGTTTCCATATGTTTGAAGAAAAAGGTCGATTTTGAAGAGGTCTAATGTACATATATATGTATGTGTATATATATATGTATAATATACATATATATATACACACATTGTATATAGATATCTATGTATTTGTATATATATATTTATATATACATATATATATGTGTGTATATATATATATGTAGATATATGTGCATATATATATGTATATATATATGTGTATATATGTATATATATGTATATATATATATATATGTATGTATATGTGTATAGGTATATATATGTGTATATGTATAAATATGTGTATATGTATATATATATATGTATATATATGAATATATATGTATGAATATATATGTATGTATATGTGTATGTATATATGTATGTGTATGAACGAATGAACTCTTTTTCTGGGTCAACGGCCAACTAGCACCGTGTATATTTGTGTGTGTGTATATGTATATTGGGGTGGAGAGGGCTCCTGTAAGCCGTGTTAAAGGCAACCTTTCTAGGAGAAGCAAATCTCTGATTTAAAAAACCATAAAGCGGAGGACCAGTACCCGCATTAAGCTGGTCTGCAGTTAAATTGGTTGCTGGCTAGCTTGCTCTTGCTTGTTGCTGGATCTCAACATTTTGTAACCGAGAGAGAGACACTTAGCTGTCTTAAAAAGCTAAGACTCTGTAACATCATCTTTGTATAGATACTCCCTAAGGCATTTGGGCTCATGGATTTTAAATGTCTAAGGGAGTGGCACTCGTCTGACAAGACGTTGCAATCATCATATATGTATATATATGTATATATATAGGCGTATATATATATGCGTATATATGTATATATATATATGTGTATATATATATATATGTACATATATGGATATATATCTATATATATGTATATGTATGTATATATATGTATATATATGTATATATTTATATATATATATGTATGTATATATATGCATATATATTTATATATGTATGTATGTATATATATGCACATATATGTATGTATATATATGTATATATATTTATATATATATGTATGTATATATATATGTATATATATTTATATATATATGTATGTATATATATGTATATATATTTTTATATATATGTATATATATTTATATATATATATATATATGTATATATATATGTATATATATATGTATGTATATATATGTATATGTATATATGGATATATACATATGTATATATATGTATATATATATATATGGATATATACATGTATGTATATATATATATATATATGTATATATATATGTATATATATGTATATATATATGGATATATACATATGTATATATATGTATATATATATGGATATATACATATGTATATATATGTATATATATATAGATATATATGTATGTATATGTATGTGTATATATATATATATATAGATATATATGTATCGTATATATATGTATATATGTATATATATGTATATATATATGGATATATATGGATATGTATCTATATATATGTATATATGTATGTGTATGTGTATATATATGTATATGTATATGTATGTATATATATATATATTTTTTACACAGTGGTCACCACTTATCAAGGTCCGGAAGCCACTCAGGGATAAGGGTTATTGCAAATACATTACGTTAGTGTTGATATTTGATTAAGTGTTTACTTAAGGGGGCGGTTCATTAGGAATTTGTTAACGTTGGACTGTAATACATCCAAGTTGTAGTCAAGTGGGAAGCAGGCAGACGGAACAGAGTTCCACAGGCGTGCAGTTCTAAGAAAGAAGCTTTGATCATTGAATCCACGTTTTGATTTAGGCACAGATGTGGGAAATTTTTCACAGTGGATTCAGCCAGACGGGTATTTTTCGTGAAAGATTGGCGAGGAGGGACCAGAGATTGGAGTTCAGACGAGCACATGCCATGGAAATAACGATAAAACAAGGATAAGCTTGCAACGTCTCTTCTGTGGGAGAGAGGTTGCAGGGTAGAGAAAAGGGCATCCCCCACTAAGCCACGAAGTCTATTTTGTACTCTGTCAAGGCAGGATAGGCTTTTTTAGCGGCTCCTGCCCAGATATGGCAGCAGTATTCCATCCTTGGACGTACTTGGCTTTTATATAGATAGAGAATTGCATCAGTAGTGAGATCTTCTGGAGCGGTAGAAGGATCCCACCATCTTTCCAGCGACCTTGGCAACAGACTTGATGTACGTGTTCCATTTCAGATCATGAGTAAAGGTCAAACCCAGAAGCTTGTCAAAACACGGAGCCTCTCCCAGACGAGAGCCATCCATCCCAATTGATGCCAGATGAGCATCAGAGCGTTGATGATGTAAGGATAGGAGTTTGGTTTTAGATGCATTAAAGGTAACCAGCCACATCTTCCTCCACTGAACCAAGCGCTCGAGATCAGAGGAGAGAGAATCAGAGAGAACTTTGTCATTTACAGCCTTTGATGTGTTGCCGTGGATGGTCGTGTCATCAGCATAGATGTCAACGAATGATTTAAGTATGTATTTAGGGAGGTCATTGATGTAGATCAGGAAGAGAGTTGGGCCCAGGATTGACCCCTGAGGGACTCCAGCATTAATACTGCAGGCCTCTGATTTTTGTCCATCGACCATTACTCTTATGTGCCTATCGGAGAGAAATGATTTAATGATTAAGAAAACATTTCCAGTTATACCGTAGCTGGAAATCTTGTGAAGTAGACCCTTATGCCATACCTTGTCAAAGGCCTTTGATATGTCCAGAGCAATTGCCTCAGAAAGGAAGCCTTTGTCAAGAGATTCACTAATCCTGTGAGATATAACCATCAGCACATCTGTGGTATATCTTGCAGAGTGGAAACCATATTGTGTATCACTAAGAAGGTTGTTTCTGCTGAGCTGGTTGACTATTTCTCTATTTAATATGGGTTCCAGCAACTTATTCATAACACACAGGAGACTTATTGGTCTGTACTGAGAGGGAGATGACTTATCACCTGAATTCTTAAATACAGGGCAAACTGATGAGGTCTTCCAAGGTGTTGGAAAGCACTTCTCCTTAAGGCAGCGCTTAAATAGTTTCATAAGTATGGGAGCAAGTTCTGGTTGAAGCTTTTTTAACACTATAATTGGGATGCCGTCAGGGCCAGTTCCTTTACTGGAATCAAGGTTCTTGATTAGCTTGGCGACCCCATGCACGGATATTTGTATGTTACCTAGCATGTTCTGTGTTATAGGAGGAAATATGGGGAGTTGATGGCCTTCGTCGCATAGGGTAAAATTAGCTGCAAAGTTCTTTGCAAATAGTTTGGCCTCGTCTGACGCTGACGAGATGACCTCTGGTCCATTGATAATGGTTGGGATAGAACGCACACTTCTGTTCAGGATCCTATTTGTTATTTGCCAAAACTGGTGGGAACTAAGCCGCTGATCAGCTACCTTGGATTTAACAAACTGGGCATATAGCTCTCTTGCATTTTTTATTACTCTTTTACAGTGGTTGCTGGCAGTCCTGAAAGCAGCTTTAGTCTCTGTGCATCTATTACGTTGGTAGTTATGGAAAAAGTGAATTCTGTGCGCAATAGCAGCAGCACATTCTGGGGAGAACCATGGCTGGCTGTTAGGTTTTTGTTGGAATTTTTTAGATGGTATGAATTGGTCTATGCCTACAATTAACCATTCGGTCAGATCTGATACTTTAGAGGACACTTCCTTTTTAAACATGGAGTGCAGAGGTAAATCAGATATTAATGTATGGAAGCTATCCCAGTCAACCATAGAGTATCGGTATACAGTATGGTGGAGGGGTACGTCTGGGGGACTTCTTACATTTCGTTTTCATCTTAACTGATATGACGGAGTGGTCAGAGGATCCTAGAGGAGAATGAACAGAACATGAACATAGCTCAGGGGAAGTTGAGAGAAAAAGGTCTAGGAGGCTTGCATACTGACCAGGTGTATTGGGCACACGGGTGGGTTCGCGAACAATCTGAGTGAGGTCATAAGCAATGGCAAAATCATGATAAAACCTCCCCTCATCGTCTGTCTTATTTGAATTAGTCAGCCATTCTACGTTATGGATGTTGTAGTCACCACAGATGTGGATGTTAGCCGAGGGATGTGCAGACAGGATGTGGTCTATTTTCTCAGATATGCTCTTAAAAATAGTAACTCCGCAGTTGTGGGGGCGATAGAGGACAAATATAAATGCAGTGGTGTAAGCAAGTGCAACCCAGAAGCACATATAGGTTAGATTAGGATCTTCTCTAGAGATATCCCTGCCACATGGGAAGCCATCTTTAATGTCGGCACATATTCGATGCCCATGGCGATCTTGGGGTCAGATTAGCTGTTAAATTAGAGTATCCGTTAATTATGAACTCATCTAGGGAAGTGGTCGGCCCTATTCCAGTTTCGCTTGGAAATAATATGTTCGGTTTTGTCTCCTTTAATTGGGTTTCAACCTCTGGAAGGTTGGAACGTAGACCCCTGATGTTGGAGAAGGAGACCTGGTAGTAGGGGTCTACGTTGGAAGATGGGGTTCTAGGTTTATTCGAGTTTTTATTCTGGAGATATTTCATGTTGAGGTTTTGGGATTTGTGGAACAGGTCGGCATACTTGGTTAGAGCAGTACGGATAGGGAAAGTAAGAGACAAAAAGACAGGAAATTTTAATTTTTTTGTAGCACATATGCATGTATATATATATATATATATATATATGTGTATGTATGAATGTATGTATATATATATGTATAGATATATATGTATGTATGTGTGTATATGTGTATTGGGGTGGAGAGGGCTCCCGTAAGCCGTGGTGAAGGCAACCTTTCTAGGAGAAGCAAATCTCTGATTTAAAAAACCATAAAGCGGAAGACCATTACCCGCATTAAGCTGGTCTGCAGTGTAAGTTGTTGCTGGCTATCTTGCTCTTGCTTGTTGCTGGGTCTTAACATTTTGAACCGAGAGAGAGACTTAGCTGTCGTACAAAGCTAAGACTCTGTAACATCATCTTTGTATAGATACTCCCTCAGGCATTTGGGCTCATAGATTTTAAATGTCTGAGGGAGTGGCACTCGTCTGACAAGACGTTGCAATCATCATGTATGTATATATGTATATATATATATATATATATATGTGTATGTATATATATATATGTATATATGTTGCAATATTTTTGGGTATAATGGGGTAGATATTTATTTTCGTAAAATACAAAAAATATTTTAAGAAAAATTTGGCACAATGGGGGAGGGGGAACGGCGATCTTCTCTGTCTAAAGCTAACTAATCTAACCTAACTAGTTCCTACATTTACTCTATTTTCACCACAATACCACATTCATACTATACATCCATCAGCGTATACATCCTTCGTCGTTCACCATACGAACATCATACCATAATAAACTAATTAAAACCCATAAGAAAAAGGGGGGTTTGGGATATAAAAATTTTATAATACAGGAAAAAAGAATGATATATACAATGTTAGTAACAAAAGACCCCCCTGTTACTAAACTGTGGCAGGTGTGTTGATTCGCTACTCGAAAAGGTGATGCGGGTCCGAACACTTTATTCCCACACCTCTTACGAAAACTTCGAAAGGAGACCCGCATCTCTGGCGAATCAAGCGATCTGTCACCTTAATTGGGGAGGGAACGGAGCTAAAAAAAAAAAAAGAAACGGGACTAATTTAAAAAGGGCCTAATTATCTCTATCACACACTAGTTAAGTTATGAACACAGGAGCCTAAAAAATGGTCCTAACCTTGCCTAAACCATGACCTACTCTGGACTTTAAACGAGTAAGGGCTGACGTCTGTTTCTGTTACCCAAAATTCTTTTCCTAAGGGACATCCAAGAACCAGTCAGGACTTGCTTCTCTCAACCGACACACACGCGCAACTGACACCCACCTTTCAACAAAGTCTGACCAAGAGAGTCTAACTCTCTCGGCCTTGATACGACTCCTCAAATGATAACGGAAGATTCGTATAAGGTCGAGGGGAGCGAAGTCCTCAGATCCGTAGACCATTCTCATACGTGTTTTCCAAATGACACCTCTCATAACTGCTAACAAGGTCAAACACAATTCTTTTCTAATCCTATCCATTGTCGGAGCCCAATTGCTACATACATAGATAGAAACCAAAGTTAACGACGATGTGTTCAGTATGCGGACCATGAGACCTGTAACAAACTCAATCAGCGGCACCACGATGCGACAGTTAACGAAGGCGTGACATAAAGTCTCGACCTCGTCGCCGCATTGCTTGCAAATAGGCGAAATTGCCAAGCCAGCTGAGTGAAGTCTCTTACCGACCCAGAGAGCATCCCGAATTACCAGCCAGGTCAAGGATGCCTCGTCATTAGTGAGGCATCCCGACCCAGGCGCCCAAGGCCAGATTGAACGGAGCTGTCCCTTCGTCAAAGGGAGCCCCTCACCAATAAAATCCCTTATGGATTCCCTCACTAGTACCCGATATAATGCCTTTCGGGACAACAGCAGAGCGCTGGAGAGGCTTTCCTTAACTCTTAAGAGGAACTTCAGTGCGCGCCAGCACTCGCGGTAGAAGAGGCATTCACCTCGGGGCAACCTGTGTGCCTCCCCCTGGGACTGGTGCACCCCTCTCAAAGCCGAAAAAGCTTTCTGGGTGTCCTCCATCCAGAGGGCACCGTCTTCCCTATCTTGTGTGCACATTCGATCTAGGTAGTAGAGCCGTAATGTGTGGAGCCGAATCTCCACGTTTGGCATACCTAGACCGCCTTCAGAAGGATGTAGGTAGCAGACATCGCGACAGACCATAGGGGCCCTTCCAAGCCATAAAAAGTTGAAAAGAGCCCTCTGCAGATAAAGCAGTGTATCTGACGGGATTGGAAGCACTGATAGACGATAAATGAAGATTGGGTAGATGTGGGTATTACACACCTCCGCTCTCCCCTTTAATGAAAGGTTTCTACTGATCCACAGCGCAGCTGCGGATCGGACCGCTTTCAGAACCTCCGACCAATTTTTCTCCAGCTGGAGGTCAGGACCAAACCAGATGCCGAGTATCTTGCAAGGCCCGTCGCTCCAAATAAAGTGTCCCTGAAGAGGCATACCCCTCCAGGCACCAATGCGCAAACCCGAAGACTTGTCGCAGTTAATTTTGGCCCCTGTTACCGTTTCATACAATCTGATTTCTACACCAACGACACTAATTTCAGCACTGCTCGTTACAAGCACAGTTACGTCGTTGGCATAGGCGGAGTACTTTACCTGGGCATCCGCACCTGGCAAAGTGATTCCGCGTAGGACCGGGTTCACCCTTAGCTTGCACAGAAATGGCTCTATTGCAAGCACGTACAGCATGGGTGATAACGGGCACCCTTGACGAATAGAACGTGACAAACTGAAGGGTTTTGACCTCCTCCCATTTACTTCTACCATCACCGCGGGGTTAGCATAGAGAAGATGAACCCACGAGCAAAATTGCGGGTCAAAACCGACCGCCGACAAAACAGCCCCCAAGTACCGATGATCAACCCTATCGAAGGCTTTGGACTGATCTAAATTGATCAGCGCGGCCTCAGTGTCGACTTTTTCTATCATCAGGCGTATCGTGTGCAAGTTATCCTGGATTGTCCTGCCCTTCACGGCACGCGTTTGCTCGGGGCTAACTAGACGAGCCAGGACAAGCTGCAGACAATTTGCGAGAATCTTGGCCAAAATCTTTAACTCTGCGTTAAGCATCGTTAAGGGCTTGAAATTACCTAACCCATCCCCACCATCTTTGCTTTTACAAACAAGCTTTACCACATCCATACTTGGGGATTGAGCCGTTCCTAAACCATGAGTTAAATAAAACCGTCAGCAAAGGGAGAAAGATGTGCGACAACCTCAAATACACTTTGTAGGGCAGACCATCGATCCCCGGAGACCTATTAAGGCCGACCCGCTTCAAGGCTTGAATGACTTCATCCTCCGTTATGCTACCTTCGCACCTAGCCGCTTCGGTCGTCGAAAGACGAGAAAAGTCAGCCAAATAGGTGTCGAACTGTTCTAATGACAGACCGGGTTCCATGGAAAAAAGCTCCTGGGAATGAGATCTAAACGCCTCCAGCACACCCTGGTTTGTGGTCACGGTACGCCCGTCCGGCAATGTGACACGAGCGATGTGCCTATCGGCCGCTTGCCTCAGCTCCTCTGCACGCAGTTCAGCGGCCATGTTTGTTGCTTCCTGGGGCATTCTTTTTAACCTAGCCCTAATCGCTAAAGCTTGGTGCTCCTTTTCAGTAAGGGAGGCAAGCTGAGCCTTAATTAAATTAACGCTAGCACTATCCCCCTCCTCCACCGCCCGATCTAATCTAGATTCTAGTGTCGCTTTAGCTGCCCTAGATTCTAGGTTGAGTCTTTTGCTAAAATTGGCAGAAAAGGACCTAATGGCTTCCTTAATTTTTACCCACCACCTATTACCTATAATTGCCCCCGTCAGTTCCCGCAGTATGGGTAGTAATAGCCCTTCCCGGAAGCCCTTCACATCGAATAACGACGTGTTGAACTTCCAGTAACCGGCTAATCTAGGCTTAGGTCTATCTAAGTTTACCCGTACACGGACAAGTCTGTGATCCGAGTAAACTATGTTGTGGAAACTTGGATAATTCAATACTCCTACATCGACTCTCCTAACTAAGAACCGGTCGATATAGCTCGAGAGCTGTACCGGACCGGAGCCGCATCTACCTGTCCAAGTCCACACTAAGTCACGGGGATTTTCATTTCGGAATTTGTCGATAAGATCACACTTATCCACAAATTCACGAAATAAAACAGCATCCCGATCTCTGTTAGTACCCCTAGAAGGTAACCCAAATCGATCTAACTCGGGATCCAGGACCGCGTTCCAGTCTCCCGCTAAGATAACCATTCGAGAAGTATCCATGAACTGCTCGATTCGCGGAAAAAAGGCAGCCAGCTCAACGTGGCTATTGGGCGCATAAACCCCAATAAGACGTAATGCCCTACCCTTTATGGTAACATCCAAAACAAATAGTCTTCCCTCCGGATCCATATAGCACGGGTCACACGACGCATCTAAGGACCTTTTAACTAGCCAGGAGACCCCTCTAGAGTGAGAACTAAAGTACGCTGAATAATCCTTAAAGGTCTTATACAGCGCACGTAAATGGTCACCAGGAATAAAATGGGTTTCCTGCACACAGCAAATATCCACTCCGAGGTGCTGCAGGTCCAAACTCAAGTGCCATTTTCGCGAGTCGGCCCTTAGCCCTCGGACATTCACACTAGCAAGCTTGAGATCCATGATTGTGCCTTAGGGTTGAGAACCAGAAACGAACATCGCGGTCGTGAGCGTGCCGATAGCTCTCGTGAGGGAATAGGTACCCATCGCAGTATCGATGAGTCCGTCACGAGAGATACCGCCGACATGCAAAGGATAGGTTAGTTTAGCTATCCTATACAGGGAGGGGTGCATTTTTACCGGAACCTTCCCAACACAACATTTTTTTAAACTTCTAATATCTGAGTCCTTGAATATGGCTAGGGGAGGGGAAAGATTAAAGGTCTTGTTTGCCTCCTCCAGCATTTGCCATAGGTCTTTTGTCTCTTCTTTTTTCTAATGACGGTTAATATTCGTCTTGCATTGGGGAAATTGGTGAGGGTGTCTATTAGCTTCGGGTTTGAATATCAGATTCGTTGTCAGCGTGGCAGTAGTTGTAGTTAAAGTAAACATTTACCTGTTAAATTTTTCTGCTGGTCGCGATGGAACTCAACCCCCAAGGAGTACCAATTTCCCTAATCACCGGTATGTTACTATGCCAATAATATATAAACAATATAGGTATTTCAGAAGTTGTTTTTGTCAATAACTTTAAAAAAAAAAAAGAAAAAACTTCTATTTATATTGCTTTTAATCAAAATAAAAAAAGGTTTTCGTAGGTTACAATTATGAAACGTTCATATTTAAATGTCTTATATGTTCTGTGTTGTTGTTTTTTTTAATTGTACACAATGAATACCTTTCTTTAATGATAAACAATACATAAATAGATATAATAAATTATCAGACATTTTTTAAGTTTAAGTTTATACAATATTTTTTTTTTCATTTTTGATTCAAACTTGAATCACGTGATTATTGTTAAATCACGTGAGTAGTTCATAAACGAATCAAATTAATATTAAACTCGTGTAATCTCTTGCAATTTATTATTTCTCTATTTCAAATTTAAATTTATTAATTATGAAACGTTCGGTACTTAACTATTGTAAGAAATTATCTTACCCGTTTTTGCCTATGGCAGAATGAAAGAGACTCAGAAAAGCAACAAAGGCTCACCTTAAATCCAAGAATAATTTTATTTACAAAAGGGTAAAAAGGAGTCCATATTGCAAAAGAGTGCCATCTTTAGCTTCTGCAAAATGGCGGGTAGTTCTTGCCTAGAAAGGCGAAGGTAGTTGTAGTTCATGCCTTGAAAGGCGAAGGTAGTTTTCTTCTTGTGAAGATGCTGGTAGACTCGGCCGCTCGTAGAATTGGTTGAGGGTTCGCGAAATCCTTCCAGACTGTCGATACGATCAACGCACTTTGCGATCGATGATCATAAAATAATATGCCCCTTTGCGGGCAGAGATGATGAAGTAATTAATCCGTAGAACATTTTAGCCTCCGGCTAATATCCGCATTTAAAGAGCGGAGAAATAAATGGGGTAGAACCATGTCTTAGTTCATTAGGCATAGAGCGAGATTACGCACGTCAGCTTGGCACGACGTCATCTTGAAATCTTGTTTTAGAACCATGCCTTAGTTCAATAGGCACGGAGCGAGATTACGTGCATCCGTCTTTTTCGGCGCCGAGCTGAATCTGTATTTTGAAACACAAAATTCCCGCCACTTCTGAATCCTCCGCAGCAACTGGGCAACGCAATACCATTGGTTGAAATAACCGCGTGATTGTAGATCACGCGGTTATCGCCCTTGCATTCTGAAATTTCTAACACACTGCCAAAGGAAGGAAGAGAAAGAAATGGATACTCATTTCTTTCTTTTTTATCGGGAAATTAAGGATTGTCGCCTATTTGGACAAGTTATTACAATGAAATTTTGTCCCAAAGGACTTAATATTAACACAATAATAGCAATTAAATTCAATGTGTGTCTGTTGTCAATCTGAACTTATAACAATCTCTCTATGGCAAACAGAGAATTTATCTTCTTCTATATCTTCTATATATATAAAAGCCAAACGTCTGTGTGTATGTATGTATGTTTGTTTGTAACGCTAAAACTTTTGAAAGACGGAACCAAACTTGACAAATTTGGTATCATATCGAAGCCCCATCACCCGGATGACAAATATCGAAATTTCACGTCAAACGGACCACTAGAAGTTGGTCAACTGATCAGTTATCTTCGAGGGGGGCCCCCAAAAAACCTGTCATTATCTATATATATAAAAGACAAATGTTTGTTTGTAACGCTAAAACTTGAGATGAAAGATTCCTCTCCCCTAAGAATAAAACATATGTTCAATATCTACTTTTGTTTTTTCATTGTTTATACGGTCCCGAGCAACGCCGGGTAGCCCTGCTAGTTAGTAATAAAAGGTATGACTCTACTGATGAGTCTATAAAGGAATATACAATTATTAACTTGGTGTTTGGTCCGCACAATCCGGACACACCCAATCTTCAATGGTAACTTGTTGGTCGACCCCGACACAACTAAAATGGTACCACTCATTGCACGAGTCGCAACACACCATAGGTGTTGTTCCGTCATTGGCGACTGAACATGTGGGGCAAAAGAAGGGGCCTCCTTCTTCCGCAAATTCTGCTAATGCAGGTTCAGGATTATGTTTTATCTCTAAAGGATAAATATTTTTTAAGGAATGAATTTGGACACACCCGTCTTTTAGCACTGAGGCCGAACGAACCTTGTTGTCCTTTCCGACCAAAAATTTTACTACCCTACCCAACCCCCAGAAGGGCCGGGACTTATTAGGAGCTTTGTTAAGAACAATTTCACCCTCTAATATTTTAGAGGTTTCATTTTCTGTAATGTGGGCGTCTACTTCTCTAATTGAGAGCAAGTAGTCATTATGCCAAATACGTTTGAATTTACTGACAAATTCATCCCTCATTTCAAGGGAATGTAAGAGCGAATTTCTATTTGGAGGTTCTGGACAAGGGTCCTCTGAACCGCTAAGATTGATAAGCAGGCGGGGATGATATCCTGTCTGCAAAAAATGGTTGGGAGTCAACCCATCAAGACCTCTATCAGAAGCTGAAATAAATGTTAGTGGCCTATCATTTATGGCCTTTTGAACATCTGAAAGGGCAGTTAGGAACTCGAAATAACCGACCTTCCTCCTACCCAACAACTTGGAAAGACACTGTTACACAGTTTTAATTAATCTCTCCCATACTCCACCATGCCATGCAGAGTACAGGGGAATTGTATAATGAACAATAGTAGTGGATTTGAAATGTTCTCTAAATTCATCAGACACAAATATGTCTGATAATATAATACCCGACGCTATGAAAGATTTAGCATTGTCGGAATACATATGAGTTGGTACACCAAATAAGTTGGTGAACCTAACGAACGCTAACAAGAAGGATCTTGCGCTCATGTTAATTCCAAGTGTATGGCACGTAAACTCATGCAAGTAAACAGTAGGATGTACATTTTGACATCCTCATTATTGTTTTTGACAAAAAAATGTCCAGTAAAATCCACCCCTACACATTTGAAGGGCCGGACAAAATTTACTCTATCAGAAGGCAGTTGAGACCCAGAGGGTGCTTTGTACGGTAGAGAATTAATTCTCTTACATATAACACAGTCATGGAGAACCGACATCACCGCCTGTCTCCCTTGGGGGATCCAAAAAACCCGATAGCCTCACCTTGCTAAGGGTTGAATTTGCTCCCATATGACAACAATTCTGGTGAGCTTCAATAATGACCAATTTGGTCAGGTGGGTATTTTTTCCTAATAATATAGGAAATTTCACTTCATATGGAAAAACCTCGGAGTTCTGAATACGTCCTCGAGTCCGTATCAGTCCCTCCCTATCTAGGAATAACCCAAGGGCCGTAACTCTTGATGGAGCAGCCCTATTAGAGGGTTGTTGCAAATAAGCAAGTTCTGTGGGAAACGCTTCCCTTTGTAAATGAGAGAAGAGCAACAATTTAGCTCTCTTGACGGTGTCAGTCTTTCGGTGACGTAATTTATCACCGAATCTCACAACTTTTTCTAAGACATAAATAGCCTTAGTTAATGAGGAAAAATCAGATATTTTAATTGGCAACTGATTCTCGTTAGAAGCAGTTTCATCTGAGAACATACATGTTACCATCTTCCTGTTAACATTGTTAAGACAAGGCAAGGGGAACGTGGGCCAGCTGATTTCAACTTGATTAAGCCAGTCTGGTCCGCAGGTCCAAAATTTTAAAAATTGTTTGAACTTAGAGGCAGTAATACCTCTGGTTAAAAGATCAGCTGGATTATCCGATGAAGGAACATAACTAAATTTAGGGTTTATCCCATATTTAAATTTAATGTTTTCAATGAACTTATTAATGTCTGACACGCGATTTTCAATGAATATATTTTTTTCGCAGCCTTCCCATTCAAAATCCATGACAGGGCTACTTGTGCGTCAGACACGACAAAAAAGGATTTGATATTGATAGGCACTAGAGCACCCAAAACTTGTGGAATAACTTTAAACGCTAGAAATATAGCTAATAATTCCAAAACAGGTAGTGATTTTCCCTTGATGGGTGCCACTTTTGCCTTGGCGAATATCAAGGAACACTGAGCACCTTGTTTCGCATACACGGAAAACCCATAAGCATGCTTAGAAGCATCGCTAAAGCAAATAATTTCAACAGGGGATTCTGCTAGGAGAGTACATCTAGGAAATTCAAAGTTCCCTATACAATTCAGCTCGTTGGCATGTGCTTGCCACGTGGCCTTAACTTCTTCAGGGATTTGTTGATCCCAAGACAACTCCTTTTTCCACAGTTGACTAATAATAATCTTCCCCTGCACGGTGACAGGAAGAAGTAAAGATAATGGATCATATAGACTTGAGACTTGAGATAATATCTTGCGTTTGGTATTGGCATTGCCATCTATTACAGATGGAGCGAGTTTAAGGGTATCCCTTTCAACAGAATATTGATACCCCAGCACCTTTTCAAAGTTGGGGGAAGAAGACGAGATAGTACCGTCTTCCATCATTTTATTTTGTATGCTCGTGCAATTGGAGTTGCAGGATTGGAGTTCAAACCCCGCTTCTCCGAGTCTGTCGCGGACTTTATTATACACATGGGTTAGAGTATCTCGGTCACTATTAGTAGTAACTAAGTTGTCAACATAAAATTTATTGGAAATCGAATGTGAAGCCAAATGGGCTTCATATTTTTTGGCATGATGCTTAAGTATGAAGCTTAATATAAAAGGGCTGGTATTGAACCCAAATATAATAGTATTAAAACGGTAGGCGCACAATTTGCCATCTACCTTGAGGAAGAAACAAAATCTATTTTTATCTTCAATAGATTTTAACCTGATCTGTAAAAAAGCTTTGCGCAAATCGCCCAAAAGCACATATTTTTCTTTTCGGAAGGCTAGTAGAATATCTAGCAACAATGCAGTCATGTTAACACCCGAATAAGCAACGTCGTTAATCGAAACGCTACCTTTACGTTTCAACGAACAATTGAAAACAGGGCGGATTTTTGTAGTTATTCTCAGACCTTCTTTAATTACTGGCCGATGGGGAATCCATTTATAATTCTCATAAGTTCCATGGGGAACAGAGAAAGGTTCGATAATTCCACAGTCTTCGTATTCTTTGAAGACCTGTATATAATCGTTATACAGTCCCTTTCCTTCCAAGGACTGGGCCACCCTATGCATTATTCGCAGTGAAGGCACATAATTGGACTTCACCTTGAGAAGCTTGTCATGCTCCCAAGGCAGCTCGACGTAATATTTTCCTTCCTTGAGAACTATAGCCTCTTCGAAGGCATTTATTTTTTCTTTATCAATTGAAGACAACTGGTTGGCATCCTCGATACCTATGGAGTCCAGAGAAAAAAACATATCGCATAGGATTAGCAATTCTCTCGACGGTGGCAATCTTTCTAGGGCAATTGCTCTTGACATACCTAAAGCCTTTGATAGGGTATGGCATAAAGGTTTACTTCATAAGATCGCTAGCTATGGTATAGCTGGAAAAGTCTTCTCAATTATTAAATCATTTCTTTCTGATAGGTTCATAAGAGTAGTAGTTGAGGGGCAAAAATCAGAAGCTCACAGTATTAATGCCGGTGTCCCTCAGGGGTCCATCCTGGGCCCAACTCTTTTCCTGATCTACATTAATCCTTACATCATTTGTAGACATTTATGCTGACGACACTACCATTTATGGTAGCACACCTAAGACAGTAAATGACCAAGTTTTCTCCAATTCTCTCTCCTCTGATCTTGAGCACATAGTACAATGGGGAAAGGAGTGGTTGGTTACTTTTAATGCATCTAAAACCAAGCTTCTCTCTTTACATCATCAACATTCTAATCCACATTTGGCATCAATTGAAATGAATAGCTCTCGTCTTCCGGAGGCCTCAAGTTTTGACAAGCTTCTGGGCTTGACCATTACTCCTGATCTTAAATGGAACACGTACATCAAATCTGTTGCCAAGGCCGCTGGAAAAATGGTGGGATCTTTCTATCGATCCGGTAGATATCTCACTGCTGATGCTATTCTCTATCTATATAAGAGCCAGGTACGTCCAAGGATGGAATACTGTTGCCACATCTGGGCAGGAGCTGCTAGAAAGGACTTGTCCTGCCTTGATAGAGTTCAAAATAGACTTCGTAGCCTCGTAGGAGATGTCCTTTTCTCCTCCTTGCAACCTCTATCTCACAGAAGAGATGTTGCGAGTTTGTCTCTGATGTATCGTTATTTTCATGGAAAGTGTTCGAATGAGCTTCAATCTATGGTCCCCCCTCGCCAAACTTTCACAAGAAACACTCGTCTAGCTGTAAATACTATCAATAATTCCCCCCACTCGTTATCTGTGCCTAAACCTAAACGTAGATTCCATGAACAAAGCTTCTTTCTTAGAACTGCACGCCTGTGGAATTGTCTTCCGTTTTCCTGCTTTCCAGCTGATTACAATATGGTTGTCTTCAAGTCTAACGTAAACAAGTTCTCGATTAGCCGTTCCACTTGTTAACAAATTTACCGAATTTCCATTTACTAATGATTACTATATTGTCCAATTTCTACTGTACACTCTTTAACCCTTATTCTTGAGTGGCCTCTGGACCTTGATAATGTGGTGATGCCTATGTAAAAAAAAAAACAAAAAAACTTTTCTACTCCACGTTCAACAGCAGGACCGTCAAAAAAAGGTTGCAGCACATCCTCGTAAGATGCTACTGGCTTTAATACACTATCAATTAAATATGACTGACACATAGGGAGTGTTTTAATGACTTGATCGATGGCTGGCAATTTTTCCACAGCCTTATCATTTTTGTTTAAAAAATTTGACCCCTTTGAAGGGAATGATATAATTGGGGAGTTTCCAAGCGTAACCTCCCAAACACTTAATTAAACTGAGATTATGGATTCTAGGAATAAGATCCAGGCCAATGATACTGAGAATGTTAGAACCGTTTAGTTCAGAATAACCAGGGCAAAACGTATACCCTTTTTTAGTTAAATTCGACGTAATCTCATCGAACCTGTTTACGTTAAATTTCAATTTCAAATTTTCAGCAAACAATGCAGAATGATAAAAAGGACGCTGATGTCCCAATTTAATAGACACTTCCAGCTCTGAAAGACGTAAGGACTTATTCCCCACAAGGGTATTGACGGACATTTGTACCGTCTCAGGATTTAGGTTACGGTTTTGAATCAACCGGTCCAGAATTGTTTTAGAGAAAAAGGATTTTTGGCTACCCGTATCTATCAGACAGAAAAAATAAACCGGGCGCCCTTTAATCTTCATAGATATCTTGAGTACAGGACTAATACTCTTGTCCTGATCCGCCACGAAAGTACGCCCCACAAAGGACTTAGATTCTTTTGGACACATTAAGGAATAATGGTTTTTTAGACCACAATTACTGCAAGGGAAGGGGAACCCCTTAACCCCCCTGCAACTGGACTCTGAGTGCTCACCGAGGCACCGGAGACATAATCTTAATTCTTTCGCTCGAATAATTTTAGATTCCGAATTTGGAAATTTAGAACAAACTTTTGTCAGGTGACCATCAACCTGACACAATTTACAAAATTTATTTTCGCCATTTTTGACGAAAGATTTAGAGTTATTATTACTCTGAAAGGACTTGATTTGTTTTGGCTCCAAATTCTTCACCACGAGGGTTCCAGCATTCAACGAACCCGACATGTTTGCCGGGAAATATTATGTCTATAACGTCAAACGTATACGTTAAAATAGACTTTAAAGAAGGAAACCGTTCACAGGATTTATTCATTATTTCTCTGCGAACACTGTTCGGAAATTTAGCGAACAGAATATGAGCTATTAATCTTCCTGGGGTGAATTTATCTGTAAGAAAATCCGTGCCAAAGGAATTATCCATTTCCGTCAGTTCAAGTTTGACTCGCTGGACGAGGATTCTGATATCCCTCAAAGACGCAAAATGGCCTGGTTGTGGAATAATGTCATCGAATATTTTGTTCATAATTGCTGAAGGATTTAAATATTTTTCTTTCAGACACTCCAAAGCTGCTTCGTAATTTCCGGGAATCACATCAACCCCAGAAATATTAAACGCCTCTCCTGATAATTTGGATTTTAGCAATAATAATTTATCTGCACTTTTCATGTTCGCAGTACAGAATTCAAATTTCCTTAGGAACCCACGGAACTCAAACTTATTAGGAGTTGTATCCCCACTAAAGGGGGGGCACTCCAACTCCATTTTCATGGGAACAATATTCCTTGATTTCTCAATCTCTGGCTGGAGCTCAGCCAATCTATCATGGACTTCCGCTTTAAACATTTCAAAATCTCGACATATATTTAGTCTTTCCTCGGAAGAAAAATTATTTGTACAACGCCCGTTCATCCAATCCAAACTTTTTAGCTTCAATTCGACCAACAAGATTTGAATTCGCCATGTTCGAAGGACACGACACGAGAAAACAAAATGGCCGTTCCCACGTGGGGAAATAAAATCAAAGGGCGCGAAAAAGATTCTCCGACGAGAAGCTACTATCTAAAGGGGGCTACGTCAACAAAATTCGAAACTCTCAATGAACAAGGAATTTAAACCCATAAGAACAGTTCAGACTGACATTCGACAACACATTTCAACAATGAATCAATTATAAATTCAAGAATCAATATATATTTTTTTTTTGTTTAAACGATTACAATTATCGTAAATATTTGAAGGGTATATTTTTTTTTTTTTTTACGAATTAAAACTTCAGTTACAATTTACATGAAATAATTTTTTTTTTTTTTCAATGAACTTCAGTTACAATTTATTGAAGGAATATTTATTTTCAATGAATAAGTTCCTTTATGGATCATTACAATTTAATATAAGAATGAATATTCAATATATTATTTTTTTGTTAAAGCACATGGTCTTTTAAGGACCATCACAAATTAATATAAAAATGAATATTAAATATATTTTTTTTTTTTTAAAGGCGACACAATGAAAGGAAAAAATCCACAATAATGTGGGGGGGGGGGAATCGAAATCTTATGCAATAAAACGTTATTACTCATAAGAAAAAAAAATTTGAGGGGGGGGGGAGGAATATCTTTTGCAATAAAAACGGTGTAAGAAATTATCTTACCCGTTTTTGCCTATGGCAGAATGAAAGAGACTCAGAAAAGCAACAAAAGCTCACCATAAATCCAAGAATAATTTTATTTACAAAAGGGTAAAAGAGGGGTCCATATTGCAAAAGAGTGCCATCTTTAGCTTCTGCCAAATGGCGGGTAGTTCTTGCCTAGAAAGGCGAAGGTAGTTGTAGTTCATGCCTTGAAAGGCGAAGGTAGTTTTCTTCTTGTGAAGATGCTGGTAGACTCGGCCGCTCGTAGAATTGGTTGAGGGTTCGCGAAATCCTTCCAGACTGTCGATACAATCAACGCACTTTGCGATCGATGATCATAAAATAATATGCCCCTTTGCGGGCAGAGATGATGAAGTAATTAATCCGTAGAACATTTTAGCCTCCGGCTAATATCCGCATTTAAAGAGCGGAGAAATAAATGGGGTAGAACCATGTCTTAGTTCATTAGGCATAGAGCGAGATTACACGCGTCTGCTTGGCACGAAGTCATCTTGAAATCTTGTTTTAGAACCATGCCTTAGTTCAATAGGCACGGAGCGAGATTACGTGCATCCGTCTTTTTCGGCGCCGAGTTGAATCTGTTTTTTGAAACACAAAATTCCCGCCACTTCTGAATCCTCCGCAGCAACTGGGCAACGCAATACCATTGGTTGAAATAAGCGCGTGATTGTAGATCACGCGGTTATCGCCCTTGCATTCTGAAATTTCTAACAGTATTTTTAATTTCCCTAATCACCGATACGCGGTACATTACTATGCCAATAATATATAAACAATAATATAGGTATTTCAGGAGTTGTTTTTTGATGTCCCTTTTTTATGACAGGGTTCGAGGCTATTTGTACAACTAAAGGTCAAATCTGCAAAATAATGTTTAAAATACTATTGACTGAACGAAAATAGAATAACCAATGAAATTTCAACTTACCAAATTCAGTTCTTGTACGGACACATAGACGTACTCATTGTTATGACGGAAATTGCACCCGCACATATTATTGAAGTATTGGGGTTGTCTTGAAAACACAGTCTAATAAAATAAAGAAAAAAAAAAAAGAACTTCTGCAGTTTATCGCCGAAAATAGAGACGCCATTTTTTCGCGCACCTGTTGTTAAAATCCGAAGGAGAAATCAGTATTTTAAACTATGACTGAAGCCTTAAAAAAAAAAAAATTAAATTAAATTAGATAATGATTTTTCGGTTTCATTTTCGGCGATAAACTGTAGAAGTACCGACAATAAACATAATATGTTGGGACGGAAAAATCAAAACTTTTTGGGGTATCAGAATCAAGACTGGAATCCGATGGCATAAACCAATTTTAGAAAAAATTACACACAAATCTTTATAAGATACGTACTCCCTTCACATTCCAAAAATCACATAAATTGACTAAGTAGTTATTTTTAACTAATAAAATCCAATTTTATGACCAGCGAGACTGTAGAGTCGTTAGCAGCCATGTTTTATTAAATTCAATTCAATTCGACTACTGAGATTTGCGGTTTGTGTTATTGCTGCTAAAAATTATTATTTGCTGAAAAACCGTTTATTTTTTTAATTAAAAACAAATCGCCTTTAGCAATTTGTTAGGCGCATCTACAGAATTGAGACGAGATTTTCAGAAATCGTAAAACTGCTTTCCGGCTGACTACAATATGGTTGTCTTCAAGTCTAACGTAAATAAGTTCTTGATGATATAAGTTATCAAATTTAACAAATTTTCATTACTAATGATTACTATATTGTCCAATTTCTACTGTACACTTTTTAACCCTTATCCTTGAGTGGCCTAATGATTACTGTACACTATTTAACCCTTAAATGATGTATCGTTATTTTCATGGAAAGTGTTCGACTGAGCTTCAATCTATGGTCCCCCCTCGCCAAACTTTCACAAGAAACACTCGTCTAGCTGTAAACACTATCAATAATTCCCCCCACTCTTTTTCTGTGCCTAAACCTAAACGTAGATTCCATGAACAGAGCTTCTTTCTTAGAACTGCACGCCTGTGGAATTGTCTTCCGTTTTCCTGCTTTCCGGCTGACTACAATATGGTTGTCTTCAAGTCTAACGTAAATAAGTTCTTGATGAGCCGTTCCATATAAGTTATCAAATTTACCAAATTTTCATTACTAATGATTACTATATTGTCCAATTTCTACTGTACACTTTTTAACCCTTATCCTTGAGTGGCCTCTTTGCCTTGATAATGTGGTGATGCCTATGTAAAAAAAAAAAGACGTGCATGCGTGATTGTCGAAATTTTTTTGAATTAGTTGGTTTCAATAACGAAACACGGTCTAAATAATGACCCCCCCTACAAAAGGGAAATGAAAACTCTCTTAGGAAAAGTTTATGTAATATCCCCCGTCTGTAAATTCCACAAGTGACATTTTTTATGTTTAACGTTAAACTCAAACTTAACTTTCAGAAAAATATATATATATGAACAATAAAAAAAAAATGTTTTTATGACTTTTATCGTCGAGGATCAGTTTTCAGTTATAATGTTCCTAGGGTGGGTGTCA
This sequence comes from Euprymna scolopes, assembly GCF_053919585.1. Classification (NCBI taxonomy): domain Eukaryota; kingdom Metazoa; phylum Mollusca; class Cephalopoda; order Sepiida; family Sepiolidae; genus Euprymna; species Euprymna scolopes. The sequence continues at coordinate 88,440,638 of NC_136527.1, read as the reverse complement.
ATTTCATAGCCGTACACCAGAGATTCGTTCAAATTTTCATCTCATAAGTATTGACGATTGATCCAACAATATTTTTTTATCAATTCAAATGAATAACGGAATAAAGAAAGATCGAGGAGCCATCTTGAATAAGGGCTGATGTATTCATTTTTTTTTGTATGATCCGGAATAATAGAATTTCAAGGTAACAGCCAATGAGAATAGGAGGAATGTTACTGGGGAGAAACCATTATTTAAGTGTGATGGTAGTTGTATTTGTAGGTGTGTTTAATCCAGTTAATAAGGATGTCAGGTCAAAATAGTTGTTATATATTTATTCGGTCTTCTATGGGAGAGTGGGGGGACTTGTTAGGGAGAGGGGAAAGACGAACTACTTTGATCTGGGCAATAGTGATGATGCCTCTCCAAGGATCCAATATAGTCAGTAAGTTATTTAATCACCTGCAATCACTGCATCAACTCGCTCTCGAATTTACTATAGTACTAATAATTTATTTTTAAGGGATCATCAGTTGTTTACCATGAAACACTGTTTCGGGGATTTAAAAACAAAACAGTATATTACATCATGGCTCCCCAGCAGTGTTGATCGAACACCACCTCCATTAATCTTAGGAAGCAGACATGTTACAAACATTTGATCCAATTTCCTATTCTTAATTGCAGTTACTAACCTTTTCATACTATAAAAATGAATTCCTTACCTGTGTGATTCATCAATTTCCAAATTAAAAATGGATATATATTTTTAATTTATCAGTCTTGTATTTATAAGATTAGGATGAATCCATTTGACTACTTATCACCCCCACTATGATTATTACCTTTCATATTTAAATTCATATTTATTTAAAATTTTAAATTAATAGAAAGGTTAAAAATATTTATACATATATACATTTTTTTAAATTTTATTAATATTGAGATCTTGCTGCGCATTTTCCTTAACCGAGCTATTAGCGTTGCCAGCTGTGAGCACTCATTCTCGAAACTGAAGCTCATAAAAACTACCTTCGATCAAACATGAGCCAGACAAATGAATTTTGATAGCTTTGCCGAAAAATAAAGTGCGAAAAGTATGTTTGTAAATTATCAACCGACTGATGCCTTGCAATGGTTCTCTCATAAAAAATAAATTTATAGCCTTATTTTCAATTCATAAACATTTTTTTTAAAACTATTTTTAAAAGGATTGAAACATTATTAACAACAACAAATTTCTTAAATTTTGCGCTTAAACTGAGCGATTACACACACGGATTTCAAAGAGCACGGATACAAGACACTTTTTTCTCTTCGGGAGGCTCGACTTCTTAATAATAATAATAACATTATGAAGAAAAAGAAAAGAAAACTACATTGGACTATCCTCTCTTTGATACAGCCATGTTATTTGGCGAAAATTTATTGCAGGCCAGGATATAACAATCCTAACTCGCTACAAAAAAAAAATAATGAAATGAATAGAAGGAAGGAAACAAAACTCAATTGCTGAATAAAATAAACATGTCGTTTATTTTCTGTTGAAAATAAAGGGTTTAGGTGGAACACGTGTTTAGTTCAGTCATTGATGACTACGCGCGTGGAAAAAGAGGAATAAAGTAGGGGAAAGAAAAATGGCAGTCCAGCATGTAGAAAAAGAAAGAGAGAGGGGGTTGACCTCAGTAAAGCCGCGCGTGCATGGTAGCAGTCGGCCACGTGGAAGTGTCTTCAGGCCACAAGCTGTGGACGCAAACTTGTCTGGTTGACAAACCAAGCCAAAAGGGAAGAAAGAGGAAGTTGAACGTTGTTGTTGACTTTTATACTGGGGTTAGTGTTCTGACTGCGCATGTCTGGATTTCACTTAAAAGGAAGTGACGTCACCAATGTGCACATGTGTGTACGTGGATATGTATATACGTGCGTGTGTGTATGTGGGTGTGTGTATGTAAGGAAAAAACATGTCCGAAACAACATAAACGTAAATAAAAAATTAATTTTTTTATGATTTGAATTTTTATACGTTTTGGTTTTGAAAAAAAAATATTTGGTTTCTTTTGTTTCATATTAATGTTTACATAATTCCCCTGCGATTAATATTTATTGTTATTCAAATGTAAATAAATATTTTGAGGGCTTTTGGGAATTTGAAAGGTTTTAGCAGGTTGTTATATGCCAGAGGGGGGGGGGACATGTAATTATATACCAGCATGGGGGAGGGCAAACATGTAATTATATACCAGCATGGGGGGAGGGCAAAACATGTAATTATATACCAGTGGGGGCGGGGCAAAACATGTAATTATATACCAGCGTGGGGGGAGGGCAAAACATGTAATTATATACCAGCATGGGGGGAGGGCAAAACATGTAATTATATACCAGTGGGGGCGGGGCAAAACATGTAATTATATACCAGTTGGGGCGGGGTAAAACATGTAATTATATACCAGTGTGGGGGTAGGGCAAAAACAGGTAATTATGTGCTAGCGGGGGAGGGCAAAACATGTAATTATATGCCAGCAGGACGGGGGGGGGGCAAATTTTGCAACCGCCTCAGGCGGCAAAAACTGATGCTACGCCACTGTATATATGTGTGTACATTCAAGCACGTCTTATTAAACATGACGCAGTTGTTCTTTTTTCCGATTTTGTTGGATAACTTTTCAATTCGTGGAGTGGTGGTGTTTTATTTTGACTCGTATGTTGTATATTATGGAACCCAGTAATTGTTGTTCGGCCATATTCTTCTACGAAACTGCCTCATCCGCCATAGTCTCCAAACTTCTCACCTACTAATATAAAAAACGCCTTCATCACCAGAACACAAGATTTTTACGTTTATTTGCGTTGGCACAAGTGTGCTGATTCTGGTGTTTACCGGAGAGAACTTGAATGCCTACTAGACACTATCCTCGGGTGTCTAAGATCTCTCTATAAAGGGGTTTGTCAGAACAATCTGGCATGAGGATATTTTTTCCAAAGAAGTAAACCCTGACCAAATATTCAAAATAACATAGTATTCGCACCAAGCTGGATACTCCACCAGACTAGATAAATTCTTGCCATGAAATCCAGTAAGACCATGAGACCAACATGAAAGATATACTACAACATATGAAAATTGTTAATTGGGGAGAGGAAATTTATGTTCTCAATTTCTTTACTAACTCAGTGTTTGAAAGATAAAGAACTTTAATGGAACATTCGAATATCTATGTATCTCATATAGAGTTCAAGTGTTAGCCCCTGGTTGTGGGCCCCTTGATTTCTGAGAACTTCGATTGAAGTAAAATAAAACAGAAAAAAAAGTGTTTATTTCGATCAATAAATTTTTGTTTGAGCTGAGATATGTTCATATGAATTTAAAAGTTAAAAACCGCAAGAACTTTCTTGTCAACCAGATAGCAATATAAACCCAACATTATAATTTAATCAAGTGAAAAAAAAAAATTTAAAAAAAAAAAAAAACATTAAAAAAACATTTAAAAAAACATTTTTAAAAAACATAACAAAACATTAAAAAACATTAAAAAACATTTTAAAAAATTAAAAAACATTTAAAGAAACATAAAAAGAAGATAAAAACAAAAAAAGACATTTAAAACACATTAAAAAAAAACATTAAAAAAAACATTTAAAAAACATTAAAAAATATTTAAAAAAAGCACACAGAAAATATTTCAGTTTGAGTAATAGTTGCGTTCGATCTATGTTTATGGATTTTTTTGTACATTGAAATACTAAATAAACGACTTTTTTACAAAAGTTTATTTCCACATTTAATATAAATATACATATACAGGTGCTTCTATATTTAAATAACGAAAAAATATTGAATTTAGAATTAAACAAATGGTGCCTACGTAAATTGTCATGTCACAAATATTTTTCAATCACGGAAAACGATATAGACATGTGTAAAATCTGGTGGTTTAGTGTCAAAACGTATTTTTATATTAAAGTAAAAAAAAAAAAAGACTTGTTTTTAAAAATTATCATGAAAAAGCAAAGAAAAGTCAGCTTACCGGCAATCCAGTCTTCCAGACAAACTAAATATGAAGGGAAAAAAAAGATGAAAATATTAAAATAAAAGGTAAACAAATATACGACAAATAAAAATAACCAAAGGCAAGATAAAATACTCTTCTACCTACTTGCATAAGTTTTTTTGGTAAATGTTTACATTAGGTCCACCTCAACAATTTTCTTTAAAATAACGGGTAAATATCCAGATCCGCTACTACAGAACACCGAACACGAACACCGACCACTCTAATTTGTTTTTTATAGGTAATTGAGGTCGCTGACAACGAATCTCGAATCTGATAGTCAAACTTGGGGCAAATTTACCGTTTGCATGGTATTAACCCCTGAACCCACGAACTACTTTCCACCATTTTGCAGCTTCCGTTTACGCTACGCGCATGCACGCTGTAGCATAAACGACGGCTTCACCAAGCAAACTACGTTGGGGGAGGGGCTTTTTTCCCCCCAGGACATAGAATTTTCTAATTTTCAAAAATACATCATAGCACTTTTTGGGTGGAAAATTTAAAATTAGCTGAAAAAGAAATAAAACAAGAAAAGGAAAGCACTTCAAGTTGGAGTAGGAGGGGGGGGTAATTTATCTGGGTTTTTTTTCTTGGAACATAGAATTTTCAAATTTTAAAAAAGTAACGCACCAACATTTACCAATTAGAACACCATTTAACATTTTCCGAAGATTTTACTGTTTACATTGGGGGCACGAGCGGGGGGGGGTTGTTTGGTTCGGGGGTTAATACCATGCAAACTGTAAATTTGCCCCAAGTTTGACTATCAGATTCGTTGTCAGCGACCTCAATTACCTGTAAAAAAAACAAACAAATTAGAGTGGTCGGTGTTCTGTTGTAGCGGATCTGGATATTTACCAAATAACAACTTTTATAAGTTTTCGATTATGCTGAACAAGAAAATATTATTTACATTTTGCAGACAAGTAGTTTTTGAGATACAAAGACTTGTATTATGCGCTGTAATTCACTGGCGGCTATGTTTATACGTGCGCATGATAAACAAATCTACATTTCTGGGACCGACACTTCCACCCAGCTAAACAAAATTCACTTTCTTTTTCAGAAATTAGTAACGCGCATCTGTAAAATTTAAACGAGATTTTCTTATTCAGCATAGTCGAATTTTTTACATTATTCTCAAAGCCGTTCTTTACATAGGGAGGTTGAGAGTGTTTATTCCGAAAGCCGTTCTTAACATAGTGAGGTTGGGATTGTTTATCCCGAAAACTATTCTTAATATGGAGAGGATGGAAATGTTTATTCCGAAAGCCGTTCTTAACATCGGAAGGTTGGGAGTGTTTATTCCGAAAGCCATTCTTAACATGGGGAGGTTGGGAGTGTTTATTCCAAAAGCCATTCTTTACATTGGGAGGTTGGGAGTGTTTATTCTGAAAGCCGTTCTTAACATTGGGAGGTTGGGAGTGTTTATTCCGAAAGCCATTCTTAACATGGGCAGGTGTGGGGTGTTTATTCCGAAAGCCATTTTTAACATAAGGAGGTTGGGGTAGTTTATTCTGAAAGCCATTCTTAACATTTTTAAAGAAAATTGTTGAGCTAAACATATGTGTTTAGCGCAAGTTTATCCATAAATTATTTAAAAAAAAAAAAGAACAACCTTTAGGGGTCACTAGGGCATTTTTGTAAGAAGGAAATGCCAGTTAACCGTTTAAATAGCGAGAATGTACGTGTTTTTCTATTTTCAGAAATTTCACCGAAACATTTTTGAAGAGCAACGTTTTAAATGTTAAACATATTTTTCGAAATCAGTGAAATTAATGCAGGAGCAAATTAGAGTTTATCTGTGTATGTGTGCAGTGTGTGATCATGACCAAACCTGGTATGATGATGGTTCCCCACCTAGGGATGGTGCACACGATCTATCTATCTATCTATCTACCTATCTATCTCTTTCTCTCTCTCTCTCTCTCTCTCTCTCTCTCTCTCTCTCTCTACCTCTCTCTCTCTCTCTAGATATATATATATATATATAAAGTAGTAGCATTCGTGTGCATGTGTGTGTGGGTGTACAATTCTCCTGCAGCCCACACAAAGCAAAATCATAAGATAGAGGGTGTCTCTTACAGACACAGACTGGACACGCCGTGTCTCTAGACTGGTCAAGATTAAATCATTCCCTTCACTATCTAACTCACCCCTGTTTGACTGATTTACAGTATCACACTGTCAATCAAAACAAACTCTTTTATATCCGAGTTTCTGTTATATTAGGGTCTCTTATATCCGGGTTATCTATATATATAAAAGCCAAACGTCTGTGTGTATGTATGTATGTATGTATGTATGTATGTTTGTTTGTAACGCTAAAACTTTTGAAAGACGGAACCAAACTTGACAAATTTGGTATCATATCGAAGCCCCATTACCCGGATGACAAATATCGAAATTTCACGTCAAACGGACCACTAGAAGTTGGTCAACTGATCAGTTATCTTCGAGGGGGGCCCCCAAAAAACTTGTCATTATCTATATATATAAAAGACAAATGTTTGTTTGTAACGCTAAAACTTGAGATGAAAGATTCCTCTCCCCTAAGAATAAAACATATGTTCAATATCTGCTTTTGTTTTTTCATTGTTTATACGGTCCCGAGCAACGCCGGGTAGCCCTGCTAGTCTTCTATATATATAAAAGCGAAACGTCTGTGTGTTTGTATGTTTGTATGTAACGCTAAAACTTTTGACAGACACAACCAAAGTTGACAAATTTGGTATCAGATTGGACGTTGATCACCCGGATGACAAATATCGAAATTTCACGTCAAACGGACCACTATAAGTGGGTCAACGTATCAGTTATCTTCAAGGGGGGCCCAAAAAAACCTGTCATTGTAATGGTTTTCATTACGTAATTCTTGAATGATCCAATGTTTTTTCTACGTAAAAAAAAAACGCTTAGTCATGTCACGTGACGTGACGTCAACATCCACTAATGGCGAACAATTGTAAATAACAACTTTTTTCACCGATACTTTTGCAATTTCTCTTCTCCTTCGTTATATATATTATTAAACTTCATGAAAATGTCTCCAACGTGATTAACTGGTTAAAAATAGTATTTATACAAGAACTTTAACGAAAAATGTCAGGAACAAATGTACAGGAATAAAAAAAATCAGCTTTAAAAATATTCGACGATAAGAAAAATATCATAATATTTATGGTAGAATATAATTAGCCATTTTCTATATTACCACGTGACCTCATACCTCTTAAACTGGAAGGGGGGAGGAGAGGAGGCCGCTTCAAAATCAACACCGTCTTTCTCTTTTTTCTCTCTCTCTCTCTCTCTCTCACCCACTTACTCTTCCCTCTCTCTCACCCTCTTTCTCTTGACGTCATACCACTGTTATACTGTGGGGGGGGGGGGTAGAGGCAGCTTCAAAACCAACAAAAATAGTGCACCGCTTCCACGCCATTATCTCCTATAGATGCACATTTTATTAGAACCGCTTGTGCCGGGGGAAGGGGGGGGGAAAGCCAAGTGCACAGTTTTCCAAAGCATTACATACTATACAAAAAAGATGCACATTTACCCTCTTCTCTCACTCTCTCTCTCACTCTTTCTCTCTCTCTCTCTCTCACTCCCTTTCTCTTCTCTCTCTCACCCTCTTCTCTCTCTCTCTACCTCTTTCCTAACTCTCTCTCTATGACCATATTTCTCTCTCTCTCTCTCTCTACACCTCTTTCTCTTCTATCTCTCACCCTCATTCTCATCTTTCTCTCTCTCACCCTCTTTCCCTTCTATCTATATTAGCACTTAGCAAGACCAATAGGCAACTCGACGATGAGAGTTCAAACGTGCACAGTAGTGAAATTTGGGAAAGAGGATGGAACAACATTCTCTTCTGCCTCTCTCTCACACTCTTTATCTTCTCTCTCTCTCTCTCTCACCCTGTTTCTTTTCTCTCTATATTAGCACTTATCAAGGCCAATAGGCAACTCGAGGATCAACTCGACGATGAGAGCTCAAACGTGCACAGTAGTCAAATTTGGGAAAGAGGATGGAACAACTTTCTCTTCTGCCTCTCTCTCACACTCTTTATCTTCTCTTTCTCTCTCACCCTGTTTCTTTTCTCTCTATATAACCACTTATCAAGGCCAATAGGCAACTCGAGGATCAACTCGACAATGAGAGTTAAAACGTGCACAGTAATCAAATTTTGGAAAGAGGATGGAACAACTTTCTCTTCTGCCTCTCTCTCACACTCTTTATATTCTCTCTCTCTCTCTCTCTCACGCTGTTTCTCTTCTCTCTGTATTAGCACTTATCAAGGCAAATAGGCAACTCGAGGATCAACTCGACGATGAGAGTTCAACCGTGCACAGTAGTCAAATTTGGGAAAGAGGATGGAACAACTTTCTCTTCTGCCTCTCTCTCATACTCTATCTTCTCTCTCTCTCTCACCCTGTTTCTCTTCTCTCTATTTTAGCACTTATCAAGGCCAATAGGCAACTCGAGGATAAACTCGACAATAAGAGATCAAACGGGCATAGTAGTGAAATTTGGGAAAGAGGATGGAACAACTTTCTCTTCTGCCTCTCTCTCAAACTCTTTATCTTCTCTCTCTCTCTCTCTCTCTGACCCTGTTTCTCTTCTCTCTGAATTAGCACTTATGAAGGCCAATAGGCAACTCGAGGATCAACTCGACGATGAGAGTTCAAACGTGCACAGTAGTCAAATTTGGGAAAAAGGATGGAACAACTTTCTCTTCTGCCTCTCTCTCATACTCTATCTTCTCTCTCTCTCACCCTGTTTCTCTTCTCTCTATATTAGCACTTATCAAGGCCAATAGGCAACTCGAGGATCAACTCGACGATGAGAGTTCAAACGTGCACAGTAGTCAAATTTGGGAAAGAGGATGGAACAACTTTCTCTTCTGCCTCTCTCTCACACTCTTTATCTTCTCTCTCTCACCCTGTTTCTCTCCTCTCTATATTAGCACTTATCAAGGCCAATAGGCAACTCGAGGATCAACTCGACGATGAGAGTTCAAACGTGCACAGTAGTCAAATTTGGGAAAGAGGATTGAACAACTTTCTCTTCTGCCTCTCTCTCACACTCTTTATCTTCTCTCTCTCTCTCCAACCCTGTTTCTATTCTCTCTATATTAGCACTTATCTAGGCCAATAGGCAACTCGAGGATCAACTCGACGATGAGAGTTCAAGCGTGCACAGTAGTCAAACTTGGGAAAGAGGATGCAACAACTTTCTCCTCTGCCTCTCTCTCACACTCTCTATCTTCTCTCTCTCTCTCACCGTGTTTCTTTTCTCTCTATATTAGCACTTATCAAGGCCAATAGGCAACTCGAGGATCAACTCGACGATGAGAGTTCAAACGTGCACAGTAGTCAAATTTGGGAAAGAATATGGAACAACTTTCTCTTCTGCCTCTCTCTCACACTCTTTATCTTCTCTCTCTTACCCTGTTTCTATTCTCTCTATATTAGCACTTATCAAGGCCAATAGGCAACTCGAGGATCAACTCGACGATGAGAGTTCAAACGTGCACAGTAGTCAAATTTGGGAAAGAGGATGGAACAACTTTCTCTTCTGCCTCTCTCTCACACTTTTTGTCTTCTCTCTCTCTTTCACCCTGTTTCTTTTCTCTCTATATTAGCACTTATCAAGGCCAATAGGACAATCGATGATCAACTCGACGATGAGAGCTCAAAGGTGCACAGTAGTCAAATTTGGGAAAGAGGATTGAACAACTTTCTCTTCTGCCTCTCTCTCATACTCTATCTTCTCTCTCTCTCTCACCCTGTTTCTCTACTCTCTATATTAGCACTTATCAAGGCCAATAGGCAACTCTAGGATCAACTCGACTATGAGAGATCACAGTGCGTAAATTATTGTAAAGACATTGGTGGCCATTTTTTTTGTTTCTTTTTCTAAATGTGCATTTAAAGTGCATAAATTATTGTTAAGACATTGGGGGCCATTTTTTTTGTTTCTTTTTCTAAATGTGCATTTAAAGTGCGTAAATTACTGTAAAGGCATTGGTGGCTATTTTTTTGTTTCTTTTTCTAAATGTGCATTTAAAGTGCATAAATTATTGTTAAGACATTGGTGGCCATTTTTTTTGTTTCTTTTTCTAAATGTGCATTTAAAGTGCGTAAATTATTGTTAAGACATTGGTGGCCATTTTTTGTTTTCTTTTTCTAAATGTGCATTTCAAGTATGTAAATTACTGTTAAGACATTGGGGGCCATTTTTTTGTTTTCTTTTTCTAAATGTGCATTTAAAGTGTGTAAATTATTGTTAAGACATTGGGGGCCATTTTTTGTTTTCTTTTTCTAAATGTGCATTTAAAGTGCGTAAATTATTGTTAAGACATTGGTGGCTTGTTTTTTATTTTTATTTTTCTAAATGTGCATTTAAAGTGTGTAAATTATTGTTAAGACATTGGTTGCCATTTTTTTGTTTTCTTTTTCTAAATGTGCATTTAAAGTGTGTAAATTATTATTAAGACATTGGTGGCCATTTTTTTGTTTTCTTTTTCTAAATGTGCATTTAAAGTGTGTAAATTATTGTTAAGACATTGGTGGCCATTTTTTTGTTTTCTTTTTCTAAATGTGCATTTAAAGTGTGTAAATTACTGTTAAGACATTGGGGGCCATTTTTTGTTTTCTTTTTCTAAATGTGCATTTAAAGTGCGTAAATTATTGTTAAGACATTGGTGGCTTGTTTTTTATTTTTATTTTTCTAAATGTGCATTTAAAGTGTGTAAATTATTGTTAAGACATTGGTTGCCATTTTTTTGTTTTCTTTTTCTAAATGTGCATTTAAAGTGTGTAAATTATTATTAAGACATTGGTGGCCATTTTTTTGTTTTCTTTTTCTAAATGTGCATTTAAAGTGTGTAAATTATTGTTAAGACATTGGTGGCCATTTTTTTGTTTTCTTTTTCTAAATGTGCATTTAAAGTGCGTAAATTATTGTTAAGACATTGGTGGCCATTTTTTTGTTTTCTTTTTCTAAATGTGCATTTAAAGTGTGTAAATTATTGTTAAGACATAGGTGGCCATTTTTTTTGTTTTCTTTTTTTAAATGTGCATTTAAAGTGTGTAAATTATTGTTAAGACATTGGGGGCCATTTTTTTGTTTTCTTTTTCTAAATGTGCATTTAAAGTGTGTAAATTATTGTTAAGATATTGATGGCCATTTTTGGGGGGTTTCTTTTTTGTTAAGACTATGAAGCAACAGTAAGTGAAAGGCGTTCATATTTACATTGTTAAACACCTTAAGAAATAGTTTACAGCATCTACTCACTGCAAAGCGAGTACCCAAGCATACAGTAAAGTGCGGGTACCTTTGCTAGTATGTTATAATGTTAGTCCAAGATACATTTACTTTTTATGAGTTTTTTTCTTTTTTTCGTGCAGTTTTTTTTTCAATTCCCTTTCATTATCCTATCAGTCATAACAATTATATCTCTCCTTTCTTGTTTCTTAGATTTTTATGTCAACTGCTCAAATAGTTTTTTTTATTTGGTTAAGCATTCCACATTGAAATCTTTGACTAAACTAGCTATCAGAGTTTTTTTTCCTAGTCCTATGATGCAGCCATCTCTTTATTGTTCAGTTACTCTTAGCAAGATTATTAGAGAGAACACTAGTCCATGGCCACGTTTTCCTCTCTTAACGGCTCAGCCTCTGCTTGGTGAGATTCTTCAAGATAATTTTGACCTATTTCTATCTGTTAAGTGCTCAGTCACTTGTAAGTAAGAAAAACATTAGTAAAAATGGGATTAGATAGACCAAGGCTCGGAATTAGGTTCAGAAATAGGGTCAGAACCAAGCATGTTCATGCCACGTGAGTCGATCACGTTTTTGGACATGCGTATGATGTCATGGCAGAAAATGAATTCTCAATATAGTTTGCTAGTTTTAGTGAGATTGGACCGATGGGGAGACAGACAGACAGAGAAAGACGGAGTCCAGTCTAGATCGAATCAGAGGAGTGTCTCCCTTAGAAAGCGAGGAAGGAAGTTTTAATCATGTAGAATTCTTGAATGTCATTATCACTGCGACCGGTCGAATGTAATAAAAGAACACATTTTGTAACTGCGGTCTTCATGTCATCTTTCTACTAAAAAAGGTAATGTACATCCCTCCCTCCTTGCTAATATATGTGTTAAAAGAACTGTTAACCCTCCTCTCTAAATATATGTTATAAGTCCGCAGTATAAATGTCTTTCTCCTTCCTTCATCAAATATGAATGTCCCCATGTATCTTAAAAAGACCCCGCCGATACAACAACTTTTGACAAGATTATTCAAGATAATAACAATTGACACGAGATAATTACAGTTGGCGCCTTACCTAATGGGCTGCAAACATTATCCGTGCCCCAACTTAATTTGATATCAACATTATACAACAGTTAATGCATTTTTTAGTCGTGTGCAAGTGACTCTGTAAGTCACACCGTCGGTCGGTCTGTCGGTCTGTCCGTAACAATTTTGTGCTTGGCCTTTTTGGTTAAGATCAAATGTCTGTTGTTAATAGATGCTGTTCTTAGCTTTTCTTGGCGCTTGCACAGTACGAAAGAATCACGGGGATCAAGATAAACTGCAGCAAGTCGGTCGGACTGCGGTTGGGTGCCTGGAGTGGCAATGCAAACCTCCCGGCGCCTTTTAGCTTGATGGATGGCCCAGTTCAGATCCTCGGCATGTGATTCGGACCGGGTTTCTAGCTTGATAAGAATTGGTCGGAGGTACGGTCAAAGGTGGCAGCTGTGGTCAATGCGTGGCTTCCTAGGAAACTTTCCTTAAAGGGTAGAGCTGAGGCGTGCGCCACATACGTCTTCCCTCTTATCCTTTACTGATTGTCTAACAGCTCTTGTCGAACTCTTGTCCTCACTCCTTTGAGTCAGAGGAAGACACTGGGTGAGCAGACAGGCCTAGATTCAAGGTCCGTGTGAGGGAGGTTTGGGAATGCCGGATTTGAAGTGTCATCGAGACGCCGAGAGGCTGGCCTTCCTAAGCCACTACTTTCAAGACGATCAACCCCCCCCCCCCGTGACACTGCCGCCTTTCCAGACCTCATTCTCGACCCCACTATCGAGAGTTGTTGCAGACCATGGGGAGATTCAACCTTCCTGAAAGAGTGCCAAGCTGTGCTAAAACGACTACCAGGGTCCAGCGACCTTGTGACTGCCACCCGTAAGGAACCCCACAGGGATCTAGTGAGGGGGGGCCAACGACGACTCGCTATGTGTGCATTTGGGTTGGCAGCAGAGTGAGATCCACTCCGCGTGGAGCTGGGCACCAGGCTCGAGTCATCTGAACAATTCAGAGTTCTCTCTGTCCTGGCGACTGGCCCGAAATGTGCTTCCCCTCAACAATATACAATGCAGTTCTGGTTTCTTGGAGTCACCGGCCTGTCCCCATTGCGGGACGACGGCTGTAGAAACAACTGATCATGCATTTTTGGATTGCTGCGAACTCCGCCAGTACTGGTCTACGTTGGCGTATCAAACGTGAACTCATTTTTTCCCCTCCGACTTTGACATTTATAGGACTGCACCTGCATACATTTGGTGCAGCCGTATCATTCACAAACTGAATCGCGACATCTGTCGTATGTTATAGGCTTATTAGCTGTCCAGTATCTTGCTGATCAGAGTTTCCTATATTCTGTCTGGTGAGAGTCCACTGTAAAAATCGGTTACATTTAATGGAAGTAGTAAAGTATACTCTCTCTAACAAATTCATCCTACCACCGCCACTCACTTACACCATTCCAGACCGTTCACAGGAGACATTTAAAACCGACCACCGGTTAGAATTTATCTAAAAACTGGACTGGACTTACGCTGAAACGAATCACGGTTACTTTGCCATTGAATAGCATAAAACATAAACACAATTTATAAAGCATTTATTATAATAAACTTAAATTAAAACAGAACACAATCAGTTACCTGGAATTGAATTCACAATTACATTACTTCGATTTTGTTATAACCCGCATGGTTAGAGTTTTATGAAAACCTGGATTTACATTTACGTGAAACGCACCAAACTTACTTTCACAAACACAACTTCCGTTTTGCTCTTTCCTTCCGTTCTTTTATTTTCTTTCTTTCTTTCTTTCTTTCTTTCTTTGTAAGGACATGTTTTCGTTGCCATAGTAACAACTTTTTATCGACATTGTTTCAGTGTTTATGAATATTGAAATAAAATACATTACTACACATTATTAATAATATCTCACTTTTAATCAGTTTTATCGACTTTTGAAAACTTTTTTAACTCTTTTTAAATGACAACGTTAATGGTCTACATCGCAATCCTGGCGAGAATGGCGATTTGGACGTCGAGACTGCAAGATGGCCGGGGGGGGGGGCTACCCTTTTCTGACCAGGATCTGATCGCTTTCTTTAAGCACCAACTATGGGTAAAGATCAACTGCGACAGAAGAAGGCTGCATCGCGTGGCTTTTGAAAGAAGATGAATACAGTTAGCAAGTCTGTGTGTACGAAGAGGGGCCGAATTTGAATACGAGTTTCCCGCCAAGGTGTGGAGCGCTCGGTTCTAAGGTTTCTGTCGGAGCCCCGCCCCTTTCCAATTCTACTTCCTTCATAAATAAATCTTGTTTTCTTTATTAGAAAGCCTCCAAGAACCCCAGCCTCCAAAAACAATTTTATTTTTTTCCCCCTTTCCTCTCGAAATTCAACCCAACTTGGAGGAAATCAAATAAAACAATAACCCCCCGCCCCCGCCCTCACCGCCAATTTTTTCTTTTCTCCCGATATTTAGAACACCCCCCCCTCTCCCCTCCATTTAGAGGTTGCTTTCAAAACTCTGGTTCCTTTACAAACCAGAGTGAAACGGCTGGTCTAGCATTTCAGATAGTGTTAGGAGGGCCTTACTAACCAGGTTTTTTTTGTTTGTTTTTTTCCCCCCAAGTCCCTCGACACAAATGAAATTTTATTAATATTGTTATCTTTTTTATATTTGTTGATATAAATAAAAAATGTTTTAAAATTGGGTTTAAGTAGGACCCCCCCTCCCACCACATACACATAAATACAAACGGGACAAAGCGGGCGAGGGCAGAGCGGTAGCTCTAGATATATCTAAGGCTTTTGACAGGGTATGGCATGAGGGTCTCCTCAAGAAGATTAGATCATACGGTATCACTGGTAGAATACTTAACATAATTAAATCCTTTTTAAATAAGAGAAAAATCCAGGTTGTCCTCGACGATCGTATATCTAAACAATATGATATAAATGCGGGAGTGTCTCAAGGGTCTATCCTTGGACCTCTATTGTTCCTGATATTTATTAATGACCTCCCGACAAAATTGCCTCTGAGATGGGTATACATTCTGATGATACCACGCTCTATAGTAGGCATGACAGGAAAACAAATGAACACATATCGAAAGAAATGGCAAAAACACTAGAGGATGATCTCCAATCTGTAGTGGAATGGGGACAAAAATGGATGGTCACATTCAATGCTGCCAAGACTAAACTGGTTTCCTTTAATAATTACAAGAAACCTTCTCTGCCACTAATAGCAATGGCCAGTGACTCTTTATCTGAGAGTACATCTTTCAAACTGCTTGGCCTAACGTTCACAGGAAACATGAGTTGGAACAATTACATTGAAAGCGTCGACAGGACCGCTGCAAAAAAGGTAGGCTCTCTTTACTGAGCTAGAAAACTACTAACACCCGTAAGTATCCTGTACCACTATAAGGCAACCATTCGCCCATGTATGGAGTATTGCTGTCACATTTGGGCTGGTGCATCTGCTACTAGTCTCTTGCTCCTTTGTGACCTTGTACGTGTTGCCTTACACGTCCTTGACCCCTTGATCGTGGCCCAGTTATGATCTGCACCCTGATCGGTACAGTTATGATATGTTGACTGGGCAACCAGGTCTGCCAACCGTTAGTATGTCGCGTCACCCAGTGAGTTCTTCGTTAAGGCGTTGGGGATTCTTCTCGGATGCTCGGTCCTCAAGGCCTGTTCTCCGTGGATCGTCTAGTTATTCTGGGTGTTCGTTGACGGATACGGTGTCACAAATGGCAAATAAAGAAATATCCACATATATAGGGATCAACGCACATCAGCAACAAAACTCCGGAGGTTGGTTAATATAATATATAGTTCGGAAATTCATAAAAGAAGTATTTACACAATATACATATAGTTGACAATTAATTCAAGCAAGCAGTTAGTTCTACAACTGAGCTTCTGTTGTTGAAATACCTGGTCGGTATCACAGACTTTGCGTAATTCTCATTAAGTGATCGACACGTTATAAGCGTTGAGTTATCAGGCAACAAGCGAGGGGAACAGAGAGGAGAGGTTATTCTGCCGAGACTTAGCTCTCTTTGACTCTGATTCCGGACTCTCTCTTCTTCTCTTCTGACTTAATCTCTGATTTTTTATTTCTTTTATAATACAATTATTGAATGATGACGACACCCATGTTCGTCATCGACCAATCAAATTGCTTGATTATAATTTGACGGGGCCTTTTCTCATTGGTTGATTATACTTCGACCGGGCCCTTTTTCATTGGTCCATTTCCAAAATTGGATTGACTCCTCCCTTAATTAACGCCCAACTTACACGTTGTATTATTTAACTCCTCCCTGGCTTACTAATGGAATTTTTCCATACCCAGTAAATCACGCGATTTTATTTGTTTTAAAATTATCTATTGATCTCATTTTTCGCTTTGATAATTCAAAGGAATTTTAGTTTATCTTTGAATTAAGTTCTGGTTGTCGGCCGTTCTATTATATCAGACATTTTGTTTACATCAAAAGACCAAGAATGCATTTGTCGCTTTGAACTTATCGGACAACACATTTTCCCATCCGAGCAAAAATATTTCATAACTTCAATTTTCATTCGACCTGATTCACCAAATGACAATTCTCGATACGTCATATTATTGTTTTGAAATTTCGGACAATTCATTTTTTCCTATTCTTTGTTCTAAAACATAATGCCGAGTCACTGCGTGTGTTTCTCTTAGATCAAAAACAACCCGACTTTTCAACTTGTCAAATTCACAGATCAAGTTGGCTCATAGTTTTGCCAATTGCGGGTGTGAAATCCCCACCCCTCCGGCTACTGCACAACTATGATTTCGGCCATTGTAGATCAAACGCCTGTGCATTTTGGCTAAAATATTTTATGCATTCTTTTTCGCTTTTGAAGTCTAGAATGTGATTTAACCTCTCGTTACAAAGGCACTTTTGCCGCCGCCATCTCAACAACAGACTTAGCTCAGAATTTATTCACAAAAAAAAATTAATAATAATTTTTATTCCTTCAACCCGATCATCGTCCGGGAACAAAAAATTACTTTTAACCAAAAGAAACGTCACATCAACCCTACAGGTCTGATGTGGCCTCTCTTTAGTGTTACATTCGCCCCCCCCATGGGGCGACGCTCTCCACAGGATAATGGCGCCCCATGTCCGTTAACACTCAAAGAGATTCTCTCATCTCATAACACAATTCTGGCCTATTCTGAAAGCGAGAAATTGCTGAATTACATGCAAAACAAATAATCATGCAGAAGTTGAAAGTTCATATAAATGGCTACTGCCTTAACTCAGAGTGTTCAATGACAGTTCGTAGTGGTGGTTTCATAAGTACAAAATTTGTGTAACAAAATCGGTAATAATGAAAAGTGTCTCTTTTTTTTTCTTCGTTTTGGAACATTAAGCATGCAATTAGTCCTACATTGACATCACTTAATAGTGTTTAAAAATATTCTGTAGGTTCAGCTTCTTGTCGTAGGGGTGGATTTGGGGCGGTTCCTCGTCTCTCGTCTGTAGCTGGGCTGGGTTAATTCTGACCCCTTGTGATTCCTGACCAGGGCCGCTCCCCGCAGCGCCATGGGTCGCCAAGAGGCATTTAGAACACTCAATTCCATACATCCACTTCTTCAAATAACACATCACCACCACTAATAGCCCTTCTATACCCCCTATTCCACCCGTCAGACCCCCACCATCACTAAGTTAGGAGGGTCGCTCGTTGACTCCTGCTTAATTATGTGGTCCAACTGACGTTGTAAGCTGTCTAATCATAACCAGGCGATTCCGATAGACTACTCTAGTCTTAACTGTCCCTTTTCGACTATTCTAAGAAGCACCTTCTTTCGGAGTTACCTCAGCTCTAACCCCTATAGAGCTAATCTCGTAATCTTTCTCTTTTGGTTCGTGGTTCGTAGGGTTCAAATCATGCACTGCGGACCGTCAGACAACAGACTTCAATTACTTGAGGATGTTTGCGGCATTCAACCCTAGAATGCGCATGCCCATCCGTGGCATTTTGGGAAGGGGCACACCCTGTGTCCCCTTAGATTGTATAGTCAGCCTTTATGACTGATATACCTCCCGGCTTCTCTGCCGAATTTTTAACACTTCCTCCTGCAGGCGTGCAAAACGCCCAATAAGGGTGCTTAAGTGTTGCTCTATTTTCATATTAAGTACGGAGAGACCGCTCCATTTACATAGGCTAATGTCTTCTGTCCGTTTTCCACGGCTCTCAATCTTTGTCGGATACTTTCGACATTTTCCTCAGCAACCACACCAAACAGAGCTCCCCGGGCCCTACCTATGATAGGTATTACCGCCCGTCTATGTCGACCTCCAAGTTTATTTATTCTCCAGTCAACCATTCTTGACTGAGACCTCCCGGCTTTTCTGCCGATTTTTACTCACTTCCTTCTTTCAGGAGTTCAAAAATTGTTTGGATAAGGGTGACAAGTGTCGCTCGAAGTTCATTTTGAGTACGGAGAGACTGCTCCATCTACATAGGCTAATATCTTCTGTCCGTTTTCCACGGCTCTCAATCTTTGTCGGATACTTTCGACATCTTCCCTAAGCGACCACACCACCAGAGTTCTCATGGCCCTACCTGTCATAGGTATTATCGCCCACTCTATCGACCTCCAAGTCTACTTATTCTCCAGTCAACCATTCTTGACTGAGACCTCCCGGCTTTTCTGCCGAATTTTATAGTTTCTCCCGTCAACAATTATGACGGCTACAGAAGGTTGTCTCCGCCCGTGCACACCACTACCGTTGGTGTCCTTCGAATTAACGAGAAGACATTCTGAAGAATTCTTCCTTCTTGTGCTTTTCTTCTGAAACATTAAGGGTGCTTATCTTCTTCCTAACATGCGATCCCTGTTAGATGTTCCTTTCCACTAATGCGTATTCCAGACAACTAGCATTTAACTAAGCGGCCGATACTCGTGCTTTCGGTCGACTTATTCTCGTATCTCTTATAATAGATTTAGTCCGAGAGCTTACCCTAGTGTTCTATTCCTAGTTCCAACTAATCTATCTTCATCGTGACCTAGGGCGTTCTCTCTCTAATCCATGTCTTCGTGCTTATAGAGTTGACGGGTCGCAACTTCCTGTCGCCCCCAACTCTCCTCTGGACACTGGCCTCGTGCCGCCCTGCCAGGGGTATTCTCGGTACTAGGGTGCTTATCTTCTTCCTAACATGCGATCCCTGTTAGATTTTCCTTTCCACTAATGCGACAGGTTTCGGGCCGAGCATCTGGGGCGGGAGATGTGGACGTGGACCAATAGCGTTTCATCCTATCCAAATACCTATTTGGACAGGATGTTAGTTAGGAGAGGCGAAGTAGACTTCCTATCCTGTCCCACGTTCACTTGGCTAGGCCAGACGGACCATAAACTAGTTTGTTTTTTTAGTTATGGCCCAGCTGAAGCTAGGAAATAGGCCTAAGTTAGCGGGGTACTGGAAGCTAAACACCTCCCTTCTAGAGATACAAGACTTCCGAGATCAGTTAAGAGAATTGATTAAAAAGGCACTAGTAGGGGGCGGTTACCGGGAGTAAGTGGTGGTTAGGTCTCAAAGCCAAGATCAGAAGCTTCTCCGTCAAGTATGCCCAGTGCCTCGCAGTAGATAAGGCCAAGACGAAGAAGCAGCTAGAGCAGAAACTAGCTCGGGCTGCGGGGCAGAATGATAGGGTTAGTCAGGAACTATCTAAGCAGGACCTTCTACGTGAGACTAGCAAGCGTTACGAACGCCAAGTAGCTAAAGCTAGGCTTAGAAAGATAGGCAACAAAGCAGCCAATTCTGATGCAGACGTGCACCGTGAGGTTTCTAGGCGTGGCTAATACTTACTTTTTATTTTTTGAATACATACTTTCTATTTTTTTAATATTTACTTTTTATTTTTTAATATTTACTTTTTATTTTTTTAATATTAACTTTTTATTTTTTAATATTTACTTTTTATTTTTTAATATTTACTTTTTATTTTTTTATATTTACTTTTTATTTTTTGAATACATACTTTCTATTTTTTAATATTTACTTTTTATTTTTTTAATATTAACTTTTTATTTTTTAATATTTACTTTTTATTTTTTAATATTTACTTTTTATTTTTTAATATTTACTTTTTATTTTTTAATATTTACTTTTTATTTTTTTAATATTTACTTTTTATTTTTTAATATTTACTTTTTATTTTTTAATACTTACTTTTTATTTTTTAATATTTACTTTTTATTTTTTAATATTTACTTTTTATTTTTTAATATTTACTTTTTATTTTTTTAATATTTACTTTTTATTTTTTAATATTTACTTTTTATTTTTTAATACTTACTTTTTATTTTTTAATATTTACTTTTTATTTTTTAATATTTACTTTTTATTTTTTTAATATTAACTTTCTATTTTTTAATATTTACTTTTTATTTTTTTAATATTAACTTTTTATTTTTTTAATATTTACTTTTTATTTTTTAATATTTACTTTTTATTTTTTTAATATTTACTTTTTATTTTTTAATATTTACTTTTTATTTTTTTAATATTTACTTTTTATTTTTTAATATTTACTTTTTATTTTTTAATACTTACTTTTTATTTTTTAATATTTACTTTTTATTTTTTAATATTTACTTTTTATTTTTTAATACTTACTTTTTATTTTTTAATATTTACTTTTTATTTTTTTAATATTTACTTTTTATTTTTTTAATATTTACTTTTTATTTTTTAATATTTACTTTTTATTTTTTAATATTTACTTTTTATTTTTTTAATATTTACTTTTTATTTTTTAATATTTACTTTTTATTTTTTAATATTTACTTTTTATTTTTTAATGCTTACTTTTCATTTTTTCAATACTTTTTTATTTTTGAATAATTACGTTTTATTTTTAATATTTACTTTTTATTTTTTAATATTTACTTTTTATTTTTTTAATATTTACTTTTTATTTTTAATATTTACTTTTTATTTTTTAATATTTACTTTTTATTTTTTAATATTTACTTTTTATTTTTTAAATATTTACTTTTTATTTTTTAATATTTACTTTTTATTTTTTTAATATTTACTTTTTATTTTTTAATATTTACTTTTTATTTTTTTAATATTTACTTTTTATTTTTTAATATTTACTTTTTATTTTTTTAATATTTACTTTTTATTTTTTAATATTTACTTTTTATTTTTTTAATATTTACTTTTTATTTTTTAATATTTACTTTTTATTTTTTTAATATTTACTTTTTATTTTTTAATATTTACTTTTTATTTTTTAATATTTACTTTTTATTTTTTAATGCTTACTTTTCATTTTTTCAATACTTTTTTATTTTTTAATATTTACTTTTTATTTTTTTAATATTTACTTTTTATTTTTTTAATATTTACTTTTTATTTTTTTAATATTTACTTTTTATTTTTTAATATTTACTTTTTATTTTTTAATATTTACTTTTTATTTTTTAATATTTACTTTTTATTTTTTAAATATTTACTTTTTATTTTTTTAATATTTACTTTTTATTTTTTAATATTTACTTTTTATTTTTTAATATTTACTTTCTATTTTTTTAATATTTACTTTTTATTTTTTTAATATTTACTTTTTATTTTTTTAATATTTACTTTTTATTTTTTAATATTTACTTTTTATTTTTTAATATTTACTTTTTATTTTTTAATATTTACTTTTTATTTTTTTAATATTTACTTTTTATTTTTTAATATTTACTTTTTATTTTTTAATATTTACTTTTTATTTTTTAATATTTACTTTTTATTCTTTAATATTTACTTTTTATTTTTTAATATTTACTTTTTATTTTTTTAATATTTACTTTTTATTTTTTTAATATTTACTTTTTATTTTTTAATATTTACTTTTTATTTTTTAATATTTACTTTTTATTTTTTTAATATTTACTTTTTATTTTTTAATATTTACTTTTTATTTTTTAATATTTACTTTTTATTTTTTAATATTTACTTTTTATTTTTTAATATTTACTTTTTATTTTTTAATATTTACTTTTTATTTTTTAATATTTACTTTTTATTTTTTTAATATTTACTTTTTATTTTTTAATATTTACTTTTTATTTTTTAATACTTACTTTTTATTTTTTAATATTTACTTTTTATTTTTTAATATTTACTTTTTATTTTTTAATATTTACTTTTTATTTTTTAATATTTACTTTTTATTTTTTAATATTTACTTTTTATTTTTTAAATATTTACTTTTTATTTTTTTAATATTTACTTTTTATTTTTTAATATTTACTTTTTATTTTTTAATATTTACTTTTTATTTTTTAATATTTACTTTTTATTTTTTAATATTTACTTTTTATTTTTTTAATATTTACTTTTTATTTTTTAATATTTACTTTTTATTTTTTAATATTTACTTTTTATTTTTTAATATTTACTTTTTATTTTTTAATATTTACTTTTTATTTTTTTAATATTTACTTTTTATTTTTTAATATTTACTTTTTATTTTTTTAATATTTACTTTTTATTTTTTAATATTTACTTTTTATTTTTTTAATATTTACTTTTTATTTTTTAATATTTACTTTTTATTTTTTAATATTTACTTTTTATTTTTTAATATTTACTTTTTATTTTTTAATATTTACTTTTTATTTTTTAATATTTACTTTTTATTTTTTAATATTTACTTTTTATTTTTTAATATTTTTTATTTTTTAATATTTACTTTTCATTTTTTAATATTTACTTTTTATTTTTTTAATATTTACTTTTTATTTTTTAATATTTACTTTTTATTTTTTAATATTTACTTTTTATTTTTTTAATATTTACTTTTTATTTTTTAATGCTTACTTTTCATTTTTTCAATACTTTTTTATTTTTGAATAATTACGTTTTATTTTTAATATTTACTTTTTATTTTTTAATATTTACTTTTTATTTTTTTAATATTTACTTTTTATTTTTTAATATTTACTTTTTATTTTTTAATATTTACTTTTTATTTTTTAATATTTACTTTTTATTTTTTTAATATTTACTTTTTATTTTTTAATATTTACTTTTTATTTTTTTAATATTTACTTTTTATTTTTTAATATTTACTTTTTATTTTTTAATATTTACTTTTTATTTTTTAATGCTTACTTTTCATTTTTTCAATACTTTTTTATTTTTTAATATTTACTTTTTATTTTTTTAATATTTACTTTTTATTTTTTTAATATTTACTTTTTATTTTTTTAATATTTACTTTTTATTTTTTTAATATTTACTTTTTATTTTTTAATATTTACTTTTTATTTTTTAATATTTACTTTTTATTTTTTAATATTTACTTTTTATTTTTTAAATATTTACTTTTTATTTTTTTAATATTTACTTTTTATTTTTTAATATTTACTTTTTATTTTTTAATATTTACTTTCTATTTTTTTAATATTTACTTTTTATTTTTTTAATATTTACTTTTTATTTTTTAATATTTACTTTTTATTTTTTAATATTTACTTTTTATTTTTTTAATATTTACTTTTTATTTTTTAATATTTACTTTTTATTTTTTAATACTTACTTTTTATTTTTTAATATTTACTTTTTATTTTTTAATATTTACTTTTTATTTTTTTAATATTTACTTTTTATTTTTTAATATTTACTTTTTATTTTTTTAATATTTACTTTTTATTTTTTAATATTTACTTTTTATTTTTTTAATATTTACTTTTTATTTTTTAATATTTACTTTTTATTTTTTTAATATTTACTTTTTATTTTTTAATATTTACTTTTTATTTTTTAATATTTACTTTTTATTTTTTAATATTTACTTTTTATTTTTTAATATTTACTTTTTATTTTTTAATATTTACTTTTTATTTTTTAATATTTACTTTTTATTTTTTAATATTTACTTTTTATTTTTTTAATATTTACTTTTTATTTTTTTAATATTTACTTTTTATTTTTTAATATTTACTTTTTATTTTTTAATATTTACTTTTTATTTTTTTAATATTTACTTTTTATTTTTTAATATTTACTTTTTATTTTTTAATATTTACTTTTTATTTTTTAATATTTACTTTCTATTTTTTTAATATTTACTTTTTATTTTTTAATATTTACTTTTTATTTTTTAATATTTACTTTTTATTTTTTTAATATTTACTTTTTATTTTTTAATATTTACTTTTTATTTTTTAATATTTACTTTTTATTTTTTAATATTTACTTTTTATTTTTTTAATATTTACTTTTTATTTTTTTATATTTACTTTTTATTTTTTTAATATTTACTTTTTATTTTTTTAATATTTACTTTTTATTTTTTAATATTTACTTTTTATTTTTTAATATTTACTTTTTATTTTTTAATATTTACTTTTTATTTTTTAATATTTACTTTTTATTTTTTTAATATTTACTTTTTATTTTTTAATATTTACTTTTTATTTTTTAATATTTACTTTTTATTTTTTTAATATTTACTTTTTATTTTTTTAATATTTACTTTTTATTTTTTAATGCTTACTTTTCATTTTTTCAATACTTTTTTATTTTTGAATAATTACGTTTTATTTTTAATATTTACCTTTTATTTATTTAATATTTGCATTTTATTTTTGAATATTTACTTTTTATTTTTTAATATTTACTTTTTATTTTTTAATATTTACTTTTTATTTTTTAATATTTACTTTTTATTTTTTAATATTTACTTTTTATTTTTTTAATATTTACTTTTTATTTTTTAATATTTACTTTTTATTTTTTAATGCTTACTTTTCATTTTTTCAATACTTTTTTATTTTTGAATAATTACGTTTTATTTTTAATATTTACCTTTTATTTATTTAATATTTGCTTTTTATTTTTGAATATTTACTTTTTTTTAATATTTACTTTTTATTTTTATGTTAATTTTTTATTTTTTTAATATTTACTTTTTATTTTTTAATATTTGTTATTTTTAAATATTTTTTATTTTTTAATATTTACTTTGAATATTTAATTATTTACTCTTTATTTTTTAATGCTTACATTTAATTTCCTAATAATAATTCTTACGTTTGTTTACTTTTTATTTTTTAAGTTTTACTTTTTTGTTTCTGACTAATTTTTTAAATATTTATTTTTAATTTTTAAATATATACTTTTAATTTTGTTAATGTTCGATTAATGTTTTAATATTTAATTTAATCTTTTTAAAATTTACTTTTTTTAATATTTACTTTTTTTTTAATATAAACTTTTTATTTTTTTAATATTCACTTTTTATTTTTTTGATATTAACTTTTTATTTTTTTGATATTCACTTTTTATTTTTTTGATATTCACTTTTTATTTTTTTAATATTCACTTTTTATTTTTTTGATATTAACTTTTTATTTTTTAATATTTATTTTTTATTTTTTTAATATTCACTTTTTATTTTCTGATATTAACTTTTTATTTTTTTGATATTCATTTTTTATTTTTTTGATATTCACTTTTTATTTTTTTGATATTCACTTTTTATTTTTTTAATATTCACTTTTTATTTTTTTAATATTTAGTTTTTATTTTTTAATATACACTTTTTATTTTCTGATATTCACTTTTTATTTTTTTAATATGACCTTTTTTTTAATATTCACTTTTTATTTTTTTGATATTCACTGTTGATTTTTTTAAAATTCACTTTTTTTATATTCACTGTTTATTTTTTTGATATTAACTTTTTATTTTTTGATATTCACTTTGTATTTTTTTAATACAAACTTTTTATTTTTTGATATTCAATTTTTATTTTTTTGATATTCACTTTTTATTTTTTAAACATTCACTTTTTATTTTTTGGATATTAACTTTTTATTTTTTTAATATTCACTTTTTATTTTTTTGATATTTACTTTTTATTTTTTTGATATTCACTTTTTATTTTTTAAACATTCACTTTTTATTTTTTGGATATTAAATTTTTATTTTTTCAATATTCACTTTTTCTTTTTATTTACTTTTTATTTTTTTGATATTCACTTTTTATTTTTTAAATCGAAACTTTTTATTTTTTTAATAATAACTTTATTTTTTTGATATTCCCTTTTTATGTTTTTAATATTTAGCTTTCATTTTTTAATATCCACTTTTTATTTTTTTAATATTCACTTTTTGTGTTTTTAATATTCACTTTTTATTTCTTTGATATTCACTTTTTTTTAATATTAACTTTTTTTTTGATATTCACTTTTTATTTTTTTAATATTCACTTTTTATTTTTTTGATATTAACTTTTTATTTTTTTGATATTAACTTTATATTTTTTTGATATTAACTTTTTATTTTTTTGATATTAACTTTTTATTTTTTTGATATTCACTTTTTATTTTTTTGATATTAACTTTTCATTTTTTTAATAGTAATTTTTTTTTAATAGTAAATTTTTATTTTTTTAATATAAACTTTTTATTTTTTAATATCAACTTTTTATTTTTTTATATTCACTTTTTATTTTTTTGATATTCACTTTTTATTTTTTTGATATTCACTTTCTATTTTTTTAATATTCACTTTTTATTTTTTTGATATTCACTTTTAAGTTTTTTGATTTTCACTTTTTTTTGATATTCACTTTTTATTTTTTTGATATTCACTTTTTATTTTTTTGATATTCACTTTTTATTTTTTTGATATTAACTTTTTATTTTTTTGATATTCACTTTTTATTTTTTTAATATTCACTTTTTATTTTTTTGATATTCACTTTTTATTTTTTATATTCGCTTTTAATTTTTTTATATTCACTTTTTATTTTTTTAATATTAACTTTTTATTTTTTTGTATATTCACGTTTTATTTTTTTGATAGTCACTTTTTTTTTTAATAGTCACTTTTTATTTTTTGGTATTCACTTTTGTTTTTAGGATTCACTTTTGATTTTTTTGATATTCACCTTTAATTTTTTTGATATTCAATTTTTATTTTTTTTGATATTCACTTTTTGTGGTTTTCATATTCTCTTTTTATTTTTTTTATATTACCTTTTTATTTTTGTGATATTAACTTTTCATTTTTTTGATATTCACTATTTATTTTTTATATTCACTTTTTATTTTTTTAATATTAACGTTTTATTTTTTTTGATATTCACTTTGTATTTTTTTGATATTCACTTTTTATTTGTTTAATATTTAGTGTTTATTTTTTTAATATTCACTTTTTATTTTTTTGATATTCACTTTTTATTTTTTTGATATTCACTTTTTATTTTTTGAATATTTAGTGTTCATTTTTTTAATATTCAGTTTTTATTTTTTAATAATCACTTTTTATTTTTTTGATATTCACTTTTTATTTTTTTAATATTCACTTTTTATTTTTTTGATATTCACTTTTTATTTTTTTGATATTCACTTTTTAATTTTTTTATATTCACTTTTTATTTTTTTAATATTTAGTTTTCTTTTTTTTAATATTCAGTTTTTATTTTTTAATAATCACTTTTTATTTTTTTTGTATTCACTTTTTTTTTAATATTCACTTTTTATTTTTTGAATATTTAGTTTTCATTTTTTTAATATTCAGTGTTTATTTTTTAATAATCACTTTTTATTTTTTTGATATTCACTTTTTATTTTTTTTAAATTCACTTTTTATTTTGCTGATATTCACTTTTTATTTGTTTGATATTCATTTTTTTTGTATTCACTTTTTTTTGTTTTTTAATATTCACTTTTTATTTTTTTACTATTTATTTTTTATTTTTTTAATATTCAGTTTTTATTTTTTAATATTCACTTTTTATTTTTTTGATAATCACTTTTTATTTTTTTTATATTAACTTTTTATTTTTTGAATATTTATTTTTCATTTTTTTAATATTCACTTTTTATTTTTTAATAATCATTTTTTATTTTTTTTATATTCACTGTTTATTTTTTAATATTCACTTTTTATGTTTTGAATATTTAGTTTTAATTTGTTTAATATTCAGTTTTTATTTTTTAATAATCACTTTTTATTTTTTTGGTATTCACTTTTTATTTTTTAATATTCAATTTTTATGTTTTTGATATTCATTTTTTATTTTTTTTATATTCACTTTTTATTTTTTTAATATTCACTTTTTATTTTTTTGATATTCACTTTTTATTTTTTTGATATTCACTTTTTGTGGTTTTGATATTCTCTTTTTATTTTTTGATATTCACTTTTTATTTTTGTGATATTAACTTTTCATTTTTTTGATATTCACTATTTATTTTTTTATATTCACTTTTTATTTTTTTAATATTCACGTTTTATTTTTTTAATATTTATTTTTTATTTTTTAATATTCACTTTTTATTTTTTTGATATTAACTTTTTATTTTTTAATATTTAGTTTTTATTTTTTTAATATTCACTTTTTATTTTCTGATATTAACTTTTTATTTTTTTGATATTCATTTTTTATTTTTTTGATATTCACTTTTTATTTTTTTGATATTCACTTTTTATTTTTTTAATATTCACTTTTTATTTTTTTAATATTTAGTTTTTATTTTTTAATATACACTTTTTATTTTCTGATATTCACTTTTTATTTTTTTAATATGACCTTTTTTTTAATATTCACTTTTTATTTTTTTGATATTCACTGTTGATTTTTTTAAAATTCACTTTTTTTATATTCACTTTTTATTTTTTTGATATTAACTTTTTATTTTCTGATATTCACTTTGTATTTTTTTAATACAAACTTTTTATTTTTTGATATTCAATTTTTATTTTTTTGATATTCAATTTTTATTTTTTAAACATACACTTTTTATTTTTTGGATATTAACTTTTTATTTTTTTAATATTCACTTTTTATTTTTTTGATATTTACTTTTTATTTTTTTGATATTCACTTTTTATTTTTTAAACATTCACTTTTTATTTTTTGGATATTAACTTTTTATTTTTTTAATATTCACTTTTTATTTTTTTGATATTTACTTTTTATTTTTTTGATATTCACTTTTTATTTTTTAAATCGAAACTTTTTATTTTTTTAATAATAACTCTTTATTTTTTTGATATTCCCTTTTTATGTTTTTAATATTTAGCTTTCATTTTTTAATATCCACTTTTTATTTTTTTAATATTCACTTTTTGTGTTTTTAATATTCACTTTTTATTTCTTTGATATTCACTTTTTTTTAATATTAACTTTTTTTTTGATATTCACTTTTTATTTTTTTAATATTCACTTTTTATTTTTTTGATATTAACTTTTTATTTTTTTGATATTAACTTTATATTTTTTTGATATTAACTTTTTATTTTTTTGATATTAACTTTTTATTTTTTTGATATTCACTTTTTATTTTTTTGATATTAACTTTTCATTTTTTTAATAGTAATTTTTTTTTAATAGTAAATTTTTATTTTTTTAATATAAACTTTTTATTGTTTAATATCAACTTTTTATTTTTTTATATTCACTTTTTATTTTTTTGATATTCACTTTTTATTTTTTTGATATTCACTTTTTATTTTTTTAATATTCACTTTTTATTTTTTTGATATTCACTTTTAAGTTTTTTGATTTTCACTTTTTTTTGATATTCACTTTTTATTTTTTTGATATTCACTTTTTATTTTTTTGATATTCACTTTTTATTTTTTTGATATTAACTTTTTATTTTTTTGATATTCACTTTTTATTTTTTTAATATTCACTTTTTATTTTTTTGATATTCACTTTTTATTTTTTATATTCGCTTTTAATTTTTTTATATTCACTTTTTATTTTTTTAATATTAACTTTTTATTTTTTTGTATATTCACGTTTTATTTTTTTGATAGTCACTTTTTTTTTTAATAGTCACTTTTTATTTTTTGGTATTCACTTTTGTTTTTAGGATTCACTTTTGATTTTTTTGATATTCACCTTTAATTTTTTTGATATTCAATTTTTATTTTTTTTGATATTCACTTTTTGTGGTTTTCATATTCTCTTTTTATTTTTTTTATATTACCTTTTTATTTTTGTGATATTAACTTTTCATTTTTTTGATATTCACTATTTATTTTTTATATTCACTTTTTATTTTTTTAATATTAACGTTTTATTTTTTTTGATATTCACTTTGTATTTTTTTGATATTCACTTTTTATTTGTTTAATATTTAGTGTTTATTTTTTTAATATTCACTTTTTATTTTTTTGATATTCACTTTTTATTTTTTTGATATTCACTTTTTATTTTTTTAATATTTAGTGTTCATTTTTTTAATATTCAGTTTTTATTTTTTAATAATCACTTTTTATTTTTTTGATATTCACTTTTTATTTTTTTAATATTCACTTTTCATTTTTTTGATATTCACTTTTTATTTTTTTGATATTCACTTTTTAATTTTTTTATATTCACTTTTTATTTTTTTAATATTTAGTTTTCTTTTTTTTAATATTCAGTTTTTATTTTTTAATAATCACTTTTTATTTTTTTTGTATTCACTTTTTTTTTAATATTCACTTTTTATTTTTTGAATATTTAGTTTTCATTTTTTTAATATTCAGTGTTTATTTTTTAATAATCACTTTTTATTTTTTTGATATTCACTTTTTATTTTTTTTAAATTCACTTTTTATTTTGCTGATATTCACTTTTTATTTGTTTGATATTCATTTTTTTTGTATTCACTTTTTTTTGTTTTTTAATATTCACTTTTTATTTTTTTACTATTTATTTTTTATTTTTTTAATATTCAGTTTTTATTTTTTAATATTCACTTTTTATTTTTTTGATAATCACTTTTTATTTTTTTTATATTAACTTTTTATTTTTTGAATATTTATTTTTCATTTTTTTAATATTCACTTTTTATTTTTTAATAATCACTTTTTATTTTTTTTGATATTCACTGTTTATTTTTTAATATTCACTTTTCATGTTTTGAATATTTAGTTTTAATTTGTTTAATATTCAGTTTTTATTTTTTAATAATCACTTTTTATTTTTTTGGTATTCACTTTTTATTTTTTAATATTCAATTTTTATGTTTTTGATATTCATTTTTTATTTTTTTGATATTCACTTTTTATTTTTTTAATATTCACTTTTTATTTTTTTAATATTCACTTTTTATTTTTTTGATATTCACTTTTTGTGGTTTTGATATTCTCTTTTTATTTTTTGATATTCACTTTTTATTTTTGTGATATTAACTTTTCATTTTTTTGATATTCACTATTTATTTTTTTATATTCACTTTTTACTTTTTTAATATTCACGTTTTATTTTTTTAATATTTATTTTTTATTTTTTAATATTCACTTTTTATTTTTTTAATATTCACGTTTTATTTTTTTTTATATTCACTTTGTATTTTTTTGATATTCACTTTTTATTTGTTTAATATTTAGTTTTTAGTTTTTTAATATTCACTTTTTATTTTTTTGATATTCACTTTTTATTTTTTTGATATTCCCTTTTCATTTTTTAATATTCACTTTTTATTTTTTTAATATTCACTTTTTATTCCCCTCTTTTCGATTGAATAGCCTTAATTTAAATCTTCGCCACTTCCGGTTTGACGATGTACGCAACTGCAAAGATGCCACATGTTTTTTTCACGTTCTTTGCCTCCTTCGTTAGGTCCGAGCTTTTTCACCTTTAAACACCCGGGCAACGTCAGGCACACAGGCTAGTTTCCAATAAAGAAAAGGTTATTACATAAATTACATATGGAAAAACATGTTTATTGTGTGTGGCGTCCCGACAAAAATATTTTTCCTAAAGAATAAAAGTGAATAAAGTTTAATTTTACGCAAATCTTTATACATTTATCTAACGAATAAACATAAAATTACACAGGAAAATCTAATTTGATTTTTGCAATTTGCTTTTGAAATAGCGTTTAAATGAAAACAATACTTGTTCTAAATTATCATGAAAAGCAAGAAAAGAAATATAAACTTACATTATTGCCAGGCGACCATGGATACTGAACAATTAGAAAAAAAGACGAAAAATTATTTTTTAAAATTACGAAGATTTGATAATCAAAGCTTTATTAATGTAATACAAATAGAATTTAATAGAATTTAATAGAATTTAATAGTTCTGGAAAAAATGTTTCTATTGACAAACTTAAGATAAAAGATCATTAAATGAAGTGTTTTTTCGGAAATTTATCTGTAAAGTCCAAAGTGTAAATTTTTTTTTTTAAACCACGTTGAGTTTTTTTTTTAATGAAAGATCATGTTATGCTTATATCATCAAGTAAATACCGGACGCTGATGGCAATGTTTTCTATTTTATTCAATGTTTTCTTTTTTAGATATTAAAAAAACAATCACCCGATAAAATAGAAATAAAATATAATAATCAAAAGCTCGTGTATTTCATTAAGAGAATTAAAAAAAACATCGGTCGACTGGATTTTTTGTTTAACAGAAGAAAAAAACTTATAATTATATGCTTTTTTCAGTTACGGACGCCCCCAAAATACTAATTTTGGTTAATAGCACGCAATAAGAAGACATTAATTCCGGCGTTTATAAATCACCGTCAGAAAATCGTGGAAAAAAATCAGAGATTTATCTCCCTTTAAAATCAACGAAATTTTATTTAGTTCGATTATAAAAAATTCTATTTAATGTGTACTTTCGTTGTTCATTGTTAAGAATTGATCCATATTTATACTTATATTCCATGTCCTTTTTAAATAAAATATTTTTTAAACAAGGATTCAAAAAAAAACACGACCTCAGATTTATTGATAAACACCCAGGCCAGGCAGTAGGAGCGGCAGACACTCCTAGCAAGAACAACATTCGTCGCACCCTGTATGTGACTGATAGAACCACTGGTATACGATTTCTCATTGATACCGGTGCGGAAGTCAGTATCATCCCTAAGAAGTTCGTGAAAGAGAATCGTCCTCAATCAAACTTATCTCTACACACAGTGAACCACTCCTCCATTCCTACTTACGGAGAGACATCGATAACATTAAATCTTGGATTACAGCGCGCACTATGTTGGGTCTTCATCGTCGCAAGGCTACCCGTTCCGATTTTAGGGGCGGATTTTCTGCACCATTTCGGCATCCTTGTAGATGTCAAACGCGGCAAACTCATTGGTAATAGCACTGGACGTTCCATGCAAGGCATAATTAGTGGGTCGACCGAGATCAGCCCAGTTATACGTAAAGACACCACGGATCCATATACAGATTTGCTGCGAGGTTTCCTGGAATTAACTTTTCTTGAAATCTTAAAAAACGATTCTAAAAAATATTGCATAATTTGCTATTAAACTTGTTATTTTTTTTTAAATTTGGTCGTGGTCCTTTAATTGAAAAAAATATTAGGGTTTTAATTACATTTTTCAAGTAGTTATAAGCTTTGAAAGATAGTAAGTTGATTTTTTCAAGTTCATATACGGCATTTTTAATGGCCGATTCTGATACACAAAACATCTAAGACAGTAAACGACCAAGTTCTCTCCAATTCTCTCTCCTCTGATCTTGAGCACATAGTACAATGGGGAAAGGAGTGGCTCGTTACTTTTAATGCATCTAAAACCAAGCTTCTCTCTTTACATCATCAATATTCTAAGCCACATTTGTCATCAATTGAAATGAATGGCTCTCGTCTTCAGGAGGCCTCAAGTTTTGACAAGCTTCTGGGCTTGACCATTACTCCTGATCTTAAATGGAACACGTATATCAAATCTGTTGCCAAGGCCGCTGGAAAAATGGTGGGATCTTTCTATCGATCCGGTAGATATCTCACTGCTGATGCTATTTTCTATCTATATAAGAGCCAGGTACGTCCAAGGATGGAATACTGTTGCCACATCTGGGCAGGAGCTGCTAGAAAGGACTTGTCCTGCCTTGATAGAGTTCAAAATAAACTTCGTAGCCTCGTAGGAGATGTCCTTTTCTCCTCCTTGCAACCTCTATCTCACAGAAGAGATGTTGCGAGTTTGTCTCTGATGTATCGTTATTTTCATGGAAAGTGTTCAACTGAGCTTCAATCTATGGTCCCCCCTCGCCAAACTTTCACAAGAAACACTCATCTAGCTGTAAACACTATCAATAATTTCCCCCACTCTTTATCTGTGCCTAAACCTAAACGTAGATTCCATGAACAAAGCTTCTTTCTTAGAACTGCACGCCTGTGGAATTGTCTTCCGTTTTCCTGCTTTCCGGCTGACTACAATATGGTTTTGTTCAAGTCTAACGTAAATAAGTTCTTGATGAGCCGTTCCATATAAGTTATCAAATTTACCAAATTTTCATTACTAATGATTATTATATTGTCCAATTTCTACTGTACACTCTTTAACCCTTATCCTTGAGTGGCCTCTGGGCCTTGATAATGTGGTGATGCCTTTGTAAAAAAAAAAAAAAAAAAAAGCTCACTCCTGCAGCTTTCCAGCCCTTGGTGCCTCCCAGGTCGCTCCAGCTCACTCCTGCACATCACTCCTCCAGCCTGCAACCTTGCTTGCACCTGGCTTCCTACCGATCGTCTTTTCCTTAACACTGACCCTACGCTCTCAGTGTCGTCCATTCATTTATACTGACCACCTCATTCTCAGTGTTTACCGTCTGTTTCTGGATTGCTCTGACGTCCAGCCGATCATTCCAGACCCAGCAAGCAACCCTGTTCCAGACCTTAGCTTCCAGTAACGTGAGACCTTCCAGGCGACCAGCACCCAGATCATACGATTTTTTGTTTCCTTTGCAAATAAAAGGCGAACTCTCGTCTTTAACCAAACAACCTGTGTCTGTCATTCTTCTTTGCCTTATTGCTGTTTACTTTTTGCCTATGTCTATCTTGTTAGTGGTTGGGTCGATTTTCCCTGGACGACCTGGCCCCTACAACACGCACGCACGCACGCACGCACGCACGCACACACACACACACACACACACACACACACACACACACACACATTCCTTTAACAACAATGCTTAAAACAAACTACTACCTACTCTTATATGTATATATATATGTGTGTATATATATGTGTGTATATATATGTATATATATATGTGTATATATGTATATATATATATGTATATATATATGGATATATATGCATATATATGTGTATATATATGGATATATATGTATATATATGTGTGTATATATATGTAAAATTTATATTCCCTCTGCTTCACTTTTTTAGTTTTCAAGTAAGATCTTTGACTTGTTTCATCAAATACTTTTGCATGCAAAATCCGATCCCGAATTTGCTAATTCCTACCCTCTGATGAGAATGAAAGTATTTCTTTGAAACTCTGCGAATTAAGGTTTATCCACTTATCTAGTGTTGCCTTTTCAGATTAAATATATTTTTAACTCATTTCAAAATGTCTTTAACATGTTTTATTAACTGTTTGCTTGTATATAGATGCGTATATATATATACGTATATATATATATATATATATATATATATATATATATATATATATATATACGCATATGAAATTTATTTATACAAACATTGATGTCTACCAAAGAGTGCTCAATGATTAAACAGAGCAGGTATATGAAATTTATTTATACAAATATTGATGGCTACATATGTGCATACATGTTTCTGTAATCGCCCGCGTTGGGGGATTACGTCTTCAGGCCAAGAATTATCATCGAGAACTGATATTTCAAACTAAAACATTTTCTTATTTCGTTTACAAAGTTAGAATGTAACATGGGTGGGGGTTATGAGCGGGGAGAGGATAAGTGAGGTCTTTGAAGATAGCAAACACTTTCACGGGTGCGAACCTTCATATCCATTACAGTACCATTTCCCTAAACTAAACAAACAATTAGAAATTATACTATGTATGTGTATGTACACGCATATGTGTGTATATGTATGTGTGTATGTGTATGTATGCGTGTATGCGTGTGATTGTGTATACGTATCTGTTATCTATCCTCCATCTTGTTTGTGTGTGTACGTGCACTTATATTTGGGTGACTGAATACATGTATGAATATGTGCTTGGATTAGGAAAGAAAAAAAACTTCAACCAATATATATGTAAGGTAAAGGTGTATGAATGTGTATGTGTGTGTGTGTGTGTGTGTGATTGTGGGTGCGTGTGTCCATATATGTATGGGTGGATTAATGTATATGCATGTGTAAATGTGTGTATGTATATATATATATATATATATATATATATATATATATATATATATATATATATATATATATGCATATATATATGGGTGGGTAAATGTATTCGTGTGTGTATGTGTGTATATGGATGTATGCGTATGTGTGAGCTCCTGCATATATCTCTCTATATATATGTATGTGCGTGTATGTATGTGTGTGTCTGCATAGTATGCGGATGTATGTGAGTGTGTATGTGCATACATGTGTGCATGTATATGTGTGTGTGTGTGTGATTGTGGGTGCGTGTGTCCATATATGTATGGGTGGATGTATGTATATGCATGTGTAAATGTGTGTATGTATATATATATATATATATATATATATATATGTATGCATATATATATGGGTGGGTAAATGTATTCGTGTGTGTATGTGTGTATATGGATGTATGCGTATGTGTGAGCTCCTGCATATATCTCTATATATATGTATGTGCGTGTATGTATGTGTGTGTCTGCATAGTATGCGGATGTATGTGAGTGTGTATGTGCATACATGTGTGCATGTATATGTGTGTGCGTGTGTGTGTGTATGTGTGTGTGTGTTCTACCTATTCTCCATCTTACTTGTGTGTGTGTGCGTGTACTTATGTTTGAATGATTAAGTACATGTATGCATGCGTATTTTGATTGGGGGGGAATAAATAAATAAATAAATAAATAAATAAGATAACCAATTTGTGTGTGATATATTAGTGGGTGGATGTGTGTGAGTACGTGTGTGTGTGTGTGTGTGTGTAGGTGGGTATGTATATATGTATGCTCCTACATATATTTCTATGTATGTGTGTGTATATGTGTATATGCCTGCGTGCGTATGCGTGTGCATGTGTATATGTACATGTATGTATATGTATGTGTGTGTGATTGTGTGTGAATGTGTGCTCTACATGGAGAAAGAAAGTCATAAAAAAAACATAAAAACCTTCACCAAATGAACCAAAAGCCCCCCTCTTTGAACTTAACTCTGACTGGACACTACCAACACTTACTATTGGAGTCAGAATGTCTGAGACCACATCACTCTGAAAAACATATTTAGTATCAGCAGATGTAAAAATAACATTTCAAACTCCCATAAAAAAAAAACCTTTTCACGAAAATATCTGAAGAAAGCGAACCAAAGCTTGAAACACGTTATAAAAATATTTTTAAATAAAAATATGATAAAAGGCTGAAAACCCATAATTGTTGATGGCTACACTCTTTTAAATATACATTTTTTCTCTCGTTGGAACTACACAACCATCACTTTAAATATATATATATATATATATATATATATATATATATATATATATATATATATATATATACTCGGGGTTTTTTATATTCAAAAGTAATGGACTAATGAATTCAACGAGGTTGTTAGATAGTGCTCAATAAAAAGAGCTGATAATACTTGTTTATTGTTATATAAACATGCTCACATCCCGCTGCTACAAATAGCCACTTGTTTCAATCAAACAACAGATATCATCAGGAAGCGACTTGACTATTCAAAAGTTCAATGAATAACCTAATAATTTATTCATTGAACTTTTGAATAGTCAAGTCGCTGCCTGATGATATCTGTTGTTTGATTGAAACAAGTGGCTATTTGTAGCAGCGGGATGTGAGCATGTTTATATAACAATAAACAAGTATATATATATATATATATATATATATATATATATATATATATATATATATATATATATATATACATCACTTTAAATATAAATAACTACAACGACAGAATGCCACCAACAAGAAAAAAATCTCTGGAGGACCTGATGGATTCACAGACAAACCTCTCTATAGAACACAAACATCTTGAGGACGGATTGCAGCAACTAAGTGAGAAAATGGAAAGGATAATCCAGCTCATATCTAACCAACAAGATAAGAAAGAGATCCAATTTGAGGAAATCATTAACCAACTAAAAACACAAGAATACCTGGAATACTTTAGAAGACCATACATACAGAATGAATTACTAAAAACCAAGGAACAGAATCTCCAAAACTGGAACATCCTCCTTAAACAAAGAAAAATGTCTTTTTACCATGCAGTCAAGTGCAGCGACACCGCAGCAACGTACAGGACAATTGTTGATGACTACACTCTTTTAAATATACATTTTTTTCTCTCTTTTTCCTATTTTAATTGCTTTCTAATTTTTTCCCATTTTTCATTGTGGCATCGAGAGGTTTGTATGAGCCCTTTCTGGTCTTGCACATCTCAAGCCATTTTTCTTGTCATACACATACGCGCACACAAACATATGCGCGCACGTACACACACATAGATATACTTACGTTCACGTACATACACTCACATTCACATGCATATACACACACGCTAACGTACACGCATGTACGCACACATACGAACACAAAGATAATTATTTCAACTAGCGGGACCTGCGGAAATTCCACACGGGACTCATTCATATGTAATATATTTAAGCATATTTTACGATCAATTAAAGCCAATAAATTATGTGAGAAAATATGGTTATCCTGCCTTGACAGAGTTCAAAATATGGTTATCCTGCCTTGACAGAGTTCAAAATAGACTTTGTAGCCTAATAGAGGATGCCTTTTTCTCTTCCCTGCAACCTCTTTCTTACAGAAGAGACGTTGCGAGCCTGTTTCTGCTTTATTGTTATTTTCATGGTAAGTGCTCGTCTGAGCTCCAATCTATGGTCCCCCTTGCCAAACTTTTACAAAAGAACACTCGTCTATCTGAAACAACTATCAATAATTTATCCCACTCTTTACCCGTGCCTAAACCTAAACGTAGATTCCATAAACAAAGCTTCTTCCTTAGAACTGCACGAATGTGGAACTCTACAATTTGGTCATCTTCAAGTCCAACGTAAACAAATTCTTGATGAACTGTACTGCGATATCATCCCATTGATTGCTGTACATTCATTAACATTTATCCTCGAGTGGCTTATGTAAAAAAGAAAAAACAAAAACATAAAAAATGAAAATAATAAACGCTATTATGTGAGAAAATGTAGTTCAACAAAAACAAAGAAAATGTAATCATACCCGAGAGGATGCTGCAGAACACAGGACGGACAAGAACACCAGCGATTTCAGTAGATGAGATGCAGATGCCATGGCAGAGGCAGCGGATTCAGCAAGAGGTTTTAATTTAGAAAGAAAAACTCGTCTGTATTTATATGTAGCGAGCGATGTACGTGTTATGTACGTGTTAGCGATGTGTTAGCGATGTATGTACGTGTTAGCGACGTGTTAGCGATGTGCACGTGTCAAGATTGGGTGAAATAGCATTCCACTTTGGAGAAAGGTAAAAAAAAAAAATAATAATAATAATAATCAATTTAAAAAGAGGTTACACAAAGAAAATAAAAAAGGGAAAGATATGTATAAAATTTAAATAAAGAAATAAAAATATAAAATGAAAAAAAAAAGAAGAGAGAATGAAAGCCTGCACGTCTTTAATGTCACGTTAGTTGGTTCTCGATGTGACATTTTAGCTGGAAAATCAATGAATTGGACTGAACAAGTTGTTGAAAACTAGTGAATAAATGTGCATTATTGTTTGGAAACAAAAACAAACAATAACTGTATATATATATATATATATATATATATATATATATATATATATATATATATATATATATATATATTAAGTAATGCGATTTATAATTTAAAAATTAAAAAAAAGAATTTTTAAATTTAAAAATCAAATTTTAATTAAATTAAAAATCAGTTTCATAAGAAGGAACAACAACAAAGTCAATTATCTGTACGATCGTTTCGGAAATCCGTGCTTTTTATTTGTGGTATACATGAAGTCACGTAGAACAATTATACATAGTTTTTTTGGTAAGCACAGTCTCCTCATCAGCAAATTTAGGAGGATTTCTATTGAATTGATCATTCAATAAAATAAAAAGTTATAGCAAACATCTAAATGACTACTTTAAACTCAGTTCCTGATTTCAAAAAAAGAAAAACTAAAAGATTCATCTGCCTTACTTTTAATGCTAGGTTTATTTTTGGTGTCTTTTCAATTCAATAGAAATCCTCCTAAATTTGCTGATGAGGAGACCGTGCTTACCAAAAAAACTATGTATAATTGTTCTACGTGACTTCATGTATACCACAAATAAAAAACACGAATTTCCGAAACGATCGTACAGATAATTGACTTTGTTGTTGTTCCTTCTTATGAAACTGATTTTTAATTTAATTAAAATTTGATTTTTAAATTAAAAAATTTTTTTTTTAATTTTTAAATTATAAATCACTTTACTTAATATTGAATTAGCTCTAGGACATTTAACTATCGAGCTTATTATATATCTAAATTACAACGAGCATTTCCTGTATTTTACTTAAACTAGTAATTTCACTATTACATTAAAATACACTTAGCTCTTTAGACTATTATTCTAATCTCCTTTAAATTATATATATATATATATATATATATATATATAAAACTGTTCCGTCTGCCTGCTTCCCACCTGACTACAACTTGGATGTCTTCAAGTCCAACGTTAACAAATTCTTAATGAACCGCCCTCTTAAGTAAACACTTCATTAAATCTCCACACCAACGTACTGTACTTGCAATAACCCTTATCCCTGAGTGGCTTCCAGGCCTTGATAAGTTGTGACTACCATGTAAAAAAAATACGTATATACATGCATATACACATCTATACATACATACACATACATATAAACGTACATATATACAAATATATATACACATATACATATACACACATATATATACATACATATATGATGATTACAACGTCTTGTCAGACGAGTGCCACTCCCTCAGACACTGAAAGTTCATGAGCCCGAAAATGACATATAGTCCTGCCGGCGAATTCACATGCTTATATATTGGTTATCATTGAACGCACCATTTACGTTTTCTATATAACATAAGAAGATTCCGTATGATTGTCTCTAATATAAATGGTTGTGTGTTTGATTATCATAAAGGGAATCGTGTGTGTGACATGTATTTTTAGAACCTACCTCTGCTTCTTCGATGTTGGACCATCTGGAAATTTCTCATCCTGGAGGGAGACTTGATACGTGTTTGACGAAGATTTATCACTCCAAGACGATGAATGGGTTTTATAGTTTTTATTTCACTTTCCCCAGAGGTCCTGCAGAAGTGGAAGTGAAATCGGCTTGTGTGGGTTCTTCTTCTACACACGTCAGCGTTCGTCTCCCCCTCCCCAGTTAAGAGGGGGAGACAACGGAAAAACCGTCCATCTTCTTCAAAGCCCAAATCAAATCTCCAGATCTAGCCAACCACGTCACTCATACGTAACCTGGTCAACTGACCTTCGGTTCTTGTAAACGTGTCTACACTCCACGTTCACTCACCTCTCTCTCTCTCTCTCTCTCTCTCTCTGTAACATTCCTTCCCCCCTTTTTTTCAAAATGTATGACGAAGGCATACATTTTCTACTTCCCACATTTACTAAGAATGGGATATATATGCTCACCCCACTGGCAAAGAAAACTGTCATACCTTTATTCAATATACTAAGTAAAATAATATCAACAATTAATACCATGTGGCGCTAATCCTTGCGCCCTTGAAGGTCAACAACTCCCTGTGACCCCATGGTCTCTTCATAATTTAAATCAGAATTTCAGGAGCATCCTTTACTCCCGTCGACACTACGCGTGATCGATAAATTCTCTGCAATCAACCGAATAATAAAATCGAGGTCCATCTGCCTCTTCAAAACGGACTATCATCGTCCTTGGCTTTACAGATCAGCTTTTCTTCCCATAGGTAGCACACACAAAAAAATTTTTCCATCCCAAGCCTTATCCTATTCATCATAAGCCTACTCTTATTACTAGTATTTTGTGGGAAACAAAACCTCTTAACATTCCTTATGGTGGGTAGCCTTCTATTTTCCTAAGTACTTGCATACATATTTCATTCATCTTCTCTTGAGCGATTCGTAACATAATGGCCACGTCAGCCATTGCACCCCCTCTGCCCCTTACACCATGTCAGAGG
Source organism: Euprymna scolopes (assembly GCF_053919585.1). NCBI lineage: Eukaryota > Metazoa > Mollusca > Cephalopoda > Sepiida > Sepiolidae > Euprymna > Euprymna scolopes. Next base: position 88,398,064 of record NC_136527.1, on the reverse strand, counting down.
GCATTTCATTTACTCCCTGAAGTTGATTACAACTAGATCCGCTCACACTGGACAGAATACATTCCGTTTACTGCTATGTCAGAAAAACCTTTTTTTTTCCAAAGTCGGTAAGCGCAACCTGCCTTGAAGACACATAGCTTCACGGAAAACATCGGATTTCCACACATGAAGTACTCAAAGTTGCTCCATGTTGATTCTACTCGAAATCAATAGAAATCACGATAAAAAAAATAAAATTCGAATCACTTCTCGAGAATAATGAAATTAATAACTACCCATGTAATTCAACACCTCTCCAAAATTCTAACATGCTTGCCACAGAAATTAAATTCCATTCACGCCCCACTTTTTTCTTTCATTTCTTCATATAGTTTATTTAACCCTATATTTATCATTTTTGTTCCTTACTTATGTGGTCAAAACGTCACTCATGTCGAATAGAACATTTATTCTACTTTTCGAAAATTGAAATTAATACCGACTGAACCTTTGACTCTTCCGAAACTTTTTTTTATTATTATTATTTATTACACTGTTTAAATCTTATTTTTTTCTCTTTTCCCCAATTTTATTATTACTATTATGATTATTAATTAATTAATTACAACACGTTTTTTCTTTTATTAATCATTCTTTCAATAGACCCCACAAGCAAAGATTTCACCTCCCCATTCTGCGAAAAAAAAATACATGTCAAAGAACAAGAAAATTCTGCCAATACCGTTTTACAACACATCAATTACATAAAAATAATAAATTAAAAAATACAAAAATATCCTATAAGCAATCACAAAGTCCCATCTTACTAACAACAAAATTCCAAATAACAAAACACAGATTCGTGGAAACCCATTTGACCACGTCATCAACTAGGTCGGCTGCATAGTGCATCATCTTTTACCATTCCACAGAATTCAAAATTAAAGAAAAATCACAGTCGTTTACAAAAAATACCTAGACATTTACAATTAAAATACAGTCGG
>NC_136527.1:88334581-88392081 GCF_053919585.1 Euprymna scolopes | reverse complement strand
CATGAAAACCTTATTTAAATATCATTTCCACCGTGTTATAAATCCAGACTTATTGCATGTTCAATTATTGCATATATTAAAAAAAAAACCTATAAATAATTAGATTTATTGAATTAAACCTAAAACTCTATGATTCTCAATTTATTGATGGTTTTCCTTCACGACGGTTAAAACTTATTTCAACGAATCCTTACGCACCGTAAGTTTATTATTTAAATTCTTTCCTAAAGCTGTACTTTTCAACTGCACATTTCCTTTTCAGTTTTTTCCGCTTTTCACCTTGTACGTTATACATGCCATTACTTTTACGTTCTATCTATTAATATTTTTTATTTCCATCATATTTGTTTGAAACGCGTATTCAATTGTTAACATTAATACCCCTAAAAACGATACACATGTAAAGAAATATGTCGCGCCGCCAACTGGAACACTTTTCACTAAGTGACCCCCCTCCCTCTAAATCAGCCCACACCGTCTCCCTAATTAGATAGCATCTTGGTACCACAAGTGCCATTTGACCGTATGAGGCCAAGTGAAACAAACGACCACCATGCTTTTTAGCCTCGAGTATCCAAGAAAAAAAAACCCAAAGCTAAGTAAAAATTCCTAACTGTTCGCATATAATTTAAAGCTAATATTCTTTCCATTTTCAGGCATATTGTAACCGATAACTTTTCTTCACTTAAATAGACTATTTCGCCGCTTACAATGCCATGTCACTTAATTAATAAGTCAATGCTATAGTAAAGACAAACTCGGTAAAAAAAGAAATTATGCTAAGTTATTTAGAGGACATGAAAACTTTATTTAAGTACGATACTTAATATAATCAGCCATCGAAAAAAAAAATTAAAAAAAAATTTTTTTTTTTTTTTTTTTTTTTTTTTTTAAAGAAAAAAAAATAAAAAGTTATAAACATCAGTGACCCCCCCTTGCTTGTACACGTCCATTTCCTTTCCGGATCCCTGCTCCGAACTTATGCTCGTGATCCATCATCTCATCTGAAGATGAGGGGCTCTTATGCCTTACACAACAATTTATCAGTCTATACTATTGTCTATAAACTGATATCATCAACAATTAGATAAGCTGTTTTTAAATTTCCCCTCTTGACAAAATTGCAAACCGGAATGCAAACGGATTTTCCTTTGCGTGAGAGGATTGAACTGAAGCAGTATACTTAATATGTACAATACGTGCGTACTAAACTAAACCACCTTTGTTACCTATATACAATCGCCTATACTGAATCCTCATCGGCTCAAAGCTCTCTGTATCCCCAGACTCTTAATTTCTCAAATCTTATATCACCAAGACATCCTTCTTAATTGATACAAGAATCCTCCTGAGCAGTTCAACATCCAGTGATCATATATCCAATCCTCATGAAACTGCTTATATCACCCTGAATATTACCTTAAATCTTTATTCTATCCCTAAGCAAAGTAGAACACCTAATAACACTCTAGTCAACTACTTTTAAAATTAGAAAAACCCAGTTTCAATATTAGAAGTACATCGTCCCTCACCTTGACTACGGACTTTTGCAATAAGTCATGAAACTATTGTACCTAAAATTCCTCTCCAAACTACAAAATACTGCTGCTTGTATACTAAGCAAGTACCTCCTATAGATACTTTACCTCCAAGATGACTGCCTTGTCTGTTTTGCATGACAAACCTTATTATTTTTTACTTAAATTCTCTTTCTCCTGATCACTAACAAATCAAATCTGCTCTACTTCCTAAGTTGACACTAAACAAATCCGTCTCACGTAACTTAGATGGGTCCTTGCTCTCCGCCCTTGACCTTAACAAACTCGCAAATCGATACCCATTAACACCTAAAATTTCCTAGGCATGCTCCCGATTATAACTCCCAACCCATAACCAAGCTTCTAAGTAAATACTTACTAGCCTTAGTCCAATACATTGACTTAAAGTAATCTATAATGAACAGTAACCGTTAATATCTCTTTATTAAGAGATAGTATTGCAATAATTATTACTATTTATAATAATTATTATTATTGTGATGTGGTGTGATGCACACAGGGCCTTTGAGCGTGTAGTGTTGTAGCTTAGTGAATGTGTAGAGTGCTTAGCTGCTTGGCTTTCAGGTGCTTTGCTCCTCTTGCTTCCAGCTGTAACCGCCACCTATACTCGCAAGAGTGAAGGGGAGGCAGTTTAGTAAGCCCTGCCCACTGGTGGTTAGAGCGTCTCACTGGTCAAGACTCGCATGCCACCTCCTCGTGGTACATCACGGTTTAACTGGGTACCTTGCGGCCCCAGGCTAAGTGTATGTGGGATCTCGGAGTAGTCTGGAGCCCCAGAGGTGTTGAGTGCATGGCCCTCCGGCGTGAGGACACGCCCTGGCTTACACCAATCCAGACCCCAGCTATGTGGTCAAATAGCAAAATGTCATCTCGGCAGCAGGAGTTGGCAGTCATGGTATGAGCGCAGCTGATATATTTTTCAACCACCGGTCTCCCATGGCGGATCACTGAGCGGATGAATCAAGAACGATCAACGGTCAGGGATCAACACCCAGTTAGCGGGTACTGCGGGGCAACCTACCACTGCTCCAGCTGTCGCACTCCTGTGCTCCGCTGGGGTCCGCAATGTTGGGTCCAGAGGTGGATGTTCTGTTCTGGGCATGCACTCATCCACTACTTCCCTGCCCCGGCGCTTGACGTTTCAGGCAACTACTATGGATATGACTTCCTGAACTGTAGAAGACTGAAGCGCCTTGCCAATCGTCGTCCTCGACGTTAAGGGCCTTTTCTTTTCTTTTTCTTCTTAATTATTACACAAACTAAACCGGTACTCATTGAAATAAAAACTTCCGGATATTAAGAGAAAGGCGAAGTCATTCTCCTTAGTTGTAGTCTAAAGGCAACTTACTCAAATTGTCTAAAATTCCATGCATTCGTATACAATACTACTTATCCATCCATCTATACTTTTACTATACTTACAGAATATGCAATAACCTATATCTATCAGGTATAACTGTACTCCATATCAAATGTTCTCTTATCTCTATACTGAACATATCTAATCTTTCAGTCTTACTAAATGTCCGGTTTGGGCACCAAATCAGAATTTCTAATAGAAAGTAGATCATACTCTAGCACTTTATCCTAATTCCTAAACCTACTAAACCATATCTAACCATACATTCCTAAACCTACTAAACCATATCTAACCATACATTGCTAAACTTACAAAACTATATCTAACCATACATCAACTCGACTCTCTCGATCCAATACTGTAGCAAATTTAACTGCTTCCACTGCATGAATTTTTACGTATGCCCTCTCTCAGTATAAATGAAAATGGACAGCATAATAATGCCCTTTTTAAACCACACTTGAGGAGTGAAAATCTTCTGTAGAAGCTAACCTAAATGCCCGATTTTCCAGGAGATATTAACCTAAATAACCAATAAATATTAACTACCCATGCGGGGTCGCAGAAATACCTGGATTAGGACCCAGGCGCGGGGCGAACCCCCTCGGAGCTGATGGACCCGTAGGTCTTCCCAGGCCATCCGTCTAGGAGAAGGAAAACTCTGAAACTAAACCTAGGGGAGGGAGGTCTCTTCAGTCCTGGACGACAACCTTCCTAGAGCTGGTGACTCAAACAAATCACCGGTTGGCAAACCTAAACTGCTTAAGGAGGAGATAGACTCTGTCTATCGCTCGGCTTTCATACTCCTTCTTTGCCTATTGGCCAGGCGTAGAGGTACTATCACAGGGACTCGCTTGAATCACCCAGTGGTTGACCTTGTTTCCTGACTAGGGTAATGAACGCCGCTTTTCCCCACTCCTGCCACATCCCATCCCCCTAAACTGGACACAGTGGGGTGCTTCAGTGCCATATATGTCAGTGCAGTTGGACTGGGCTGGCTTTGCCTAATGGATTGAGGGTACCGGATTGACAGTTCCTGGCTGCTGTTTCCGACTGATAGTACAGGAGCCCTAACTCTTCGGTAGCGCTTAGAGCGGCTGCTCCATCAACAGTTGTAAAATATCGGGATGTTTGTAGTGCCATGTCGCGCATGGAAAGGGACCCTGCACTCATCCCCGGTGGGCTTTCCTGAGGCCACAATCCTGTGGGTGAGGACAGCTGATGGTCTACTTGTATTGCATGTCTGGTATTCTGCACAACTACTTGTCCAGCATCCCCTCACTCATCCACCCTAACTGAAACTTTTAAATAAAATAAAATGAAATGACAGCTCAAGCAAAAGTTACGTTTAAACCAGGACCAAACTCAAAGAAAACCAACCTGCCTCCTCCCTTGAGGCTTGCATTTACTAATATCCGCGGGCTTAGAACTAACTTAGATGATGTTGAGTCATTTCTCCTTGTAAACACCCCGGATATCTTAGCATTAAGTGAAACTAACCTTCACTCCTCCATACCCTCTAACCACTTTAACATGCCTGGTTATCTCCCACTCTACCGTAAGGATTCGGACAGACATATGCATGGACTTGGAGTCTATATTCGAAACACCCTCCCCCTAACTAGAGAAATAAAACTAGAATCAGAGGGCCAGGCCTTTATGTGCTTCAGACTAAATATGCAACACAATATTAGCTACTTATATTTTCTCTACCGCTCTCCCTCAAACCAAGACTGTACCCTAATAAACAAAGTCTCAGACAGCATAGATATAGCACTCTCCCTCGATACTAGCGCACAAATACATGTATTTGGTGACTTCAATGTCCACCACAGTAACTGGCTAGGATTCTCAAATCACACAGACGTAGCTGGTAGCGCCACATATAGCTTCTCTATATCTCATTCCCTATCTCAGATGGTTACATTTCCGACACGTTTCCCAGACCAGCACGATCAACATGCCTCACTTCTAGATCTCTTTCTGACAACAGTTCCCAATGACTGTACAACAAATGCCCATAGCCCACTCGGGAATGCTGATCACGCTGTGATAATGGTAGAAATCAGCCTAAATTCTCGCCCTAAAACTGAAGACCCACTACTCAAAACAACGAGGTATTACAAAAAGGCTGATTGGGAAGCCATCAGGGAGCTCATCAGAGATGCCCCATGGCAAAATATATTTACTCTTCCAGCGGAACAGTGTGCAAATGAGACAACTGAATGGTTCAAAACTGCTATTGAAGCACATGTTCCCGCACGGAAATACTATAGCAAGCCCCACTCCCCCCAATGGTTTACTTCTGCTTGTGCAGCTGCCATTTGTCAAAGGCAGCATGCGTTCCGCAGATTCAACCGACATAAGTCCAGCTCAAATAAACAGAAGTTTATAGAAGCTAGAAATAATTGTAAGAGAGTGATAGACACAGCTAAGTCAGATTACTCTGAAACCACCAGAAAGCGCATCGAAGCACAGAAATTAGGAACCCGGGATTTTTGGAAAATCTACAACAGCGTAGTTAATAATGGACAGTCAATTATTCCCCCACTAACAAACAATCATGAGGTTGCTTGCACGGCAACTGACAAGGCTAATCTGCTTGCCAGTCGGTTTGCCTCAAACTCCACACTGAACTCGGTACACCACTCACTCCCTGATTTTCCTCTGCGAACAGACGCCACACTTGACGACTTGAAAATCACCCCTTCTCAGGTACATGCTATTATAAAAAACCTAGACACCTCTAAAGCATGTGGACCAGATCTCATCCCGGCTGTGCTATTAAAAAAATGCTCTGCCGAGGTTGCTCCAGTTCTGTCCAAACTTTACAATAAATGCCTTAACGAATCTTGTTTTCCCGACTGCTGGAAAACCGCCTCTGTGGTACCAGTCTTCAAGAATTCTGGTGAAAGAACTGACCCACTAAATTATCGCCCCATTAGCCTCCTCCCGCTTTTCGCCAAAATATTTGAGTCCTTAGTTAATAAAGCCCTAGTCCAGCACCTAACAGCTGCTAAACTCTTGACTGACAAACAATATGGATTCAGGCAAGCCCGTTCAACAGCAGATATCTTAACTGTAGTTTCTGAACGTATATACCGTTCATTGGATAAAACAGGGGAGGGTAGAGCGGTGGCCCTTGATATATCTAAGGCTTTTGACAGGGTATGGCACGATGGTCTTCTAAGGAAAATTAGATCATATGGAATCACTGGAAGAATTCATAACGTAATTAAATCCTTCTTAAGTAATAGAAAAATCAAAGTTGTCCTCGACGGACGTACATCCAAACAATATGACATAAATGCGGGAGTGCCTCAGGGGTCTATCCTTGGACCTCTATTGTTCCTGATATTCATAAACGACCTCCCTGATAATATTGTTTCGGAGATGGGTATATTTGCCGATGACACCACTCTCTATAACAGATATGAGGGGAAAACAAATGAACACATATCCAAGAAAATGGCAGAAACACTAGAGGATGACCTCCAATCCGTAGTGGAATGGGGACAAAAATGGTTGGTCTCATTCAATGCTGCTAAGACTAAGCTTGTTTCCTTCAATAACTACAAGAAACCTTCTCTACCACCAATAGCAATGGCCAAGAACACATTGCCTGAAAGTACTTCTTTTAAACTCCTCGGCCTAACGTTTACAGGGAATATGAACTGGAATAGATACATTGAGAGCATTGCCAAGGCTGCTGCAAGGAAGGTTGGCTCCCTCTACCGTGCTAGAAAACTACTTACGCCTGCCAGTATCCTATACCTCTATAAGGCAACCATTCGCCCATGTATGGAGTACTGTTGTCACATCTGGGCTGGTGCATCTGCTGCTTGTCTCTCGCTCCTGGACAGGGTTCAAAAAAGAGTCGCAAACCTGATAGGTCCTGAACTGTCATCTGGGCTTCAACCTCTGTCCCATCGACGAGATGTTGCATCCCTCTGCCTGTTCTACAAATACTTTAATGGTGAATGCTCTGACGAACTGCAAACACTTGTACCTCCCCGACGTAACTACCCCCGACAAACCCGACAAGCTACTAAGTCTCATCCCTTTACAGTGGAGATCCCTAGGTGCAAGAAAGCCTTTTACTCCAATAGTTTCTTCCCCAGAACTGCGGGTCTTTGGAACTCCCTTCCGGGATTCTGCTTTCCCAACTGCAATGATATGCAGAAGTTCAAGTGTAATGTTAACAAACATCTTTCTACTCTTCTCCCTTCATAATGACCCCGCTAATTAATTCCCTAATAGTAGCCCCCTGCTTCAAAGTGGCACTGTGTGCCTTGTTTGGGGTGAAAATTGAATTAAAAAAAAAAAAAAAAAAAAATTTCCCACTGAATAGCAATAGTCGATTTGATAATCTTTTATATTGTCGACCCCCAAAAAATCGGGTCGTCTTCTATTTCTTTTTGGGATATCTCTCGACTTCATCATCATCATCATCATCATCATCATCATCATCATCATCATCATCATCATCATCATCATCGACACTCGTCTCCGTCATTTTTATTGTTTTCGTTTGTTCTAATTATTATTTGAGGTAATATAATTCCATCCTCTTCATATGACAGGTGTTCGTCTTTACAATTAAACGTGTATGTGTATTTTACACACCGGATTCTTTTTATTTTATTTTTTCGGGAAAAAATATTAAATTGGCTGGACTGTTTCTATACCTCTGTCAGCTTTAATATTCAATTTACTCTTTTTCTCTATATATGCGAAGCAAGTTGAACTAAATATATGCATTCTGCTTAATTTTTTTTTTTTTTTACCGCAGAAAGATTCATATGGAGTTTTAAATAATGTTTTGTTAAAACACCTGTTGCGTATATAGGCTGCCGCAATAAGTGCATACGTCCAGAGGTTTTTAGGGATTTTTGATTCAATGAGTAGGCATCTTGCCATTTCAAAAAGTGTCCGCCACGCACGTTCAGCAGTCCCGTTTTAGTGTGGCAATCTAGGAGCTGATGTTTCATGCCTGATACGATGGTTAATTAATAAAAGTTCAAAGTCTTTATAGGTGAATTCCGTACCGTTGTCAGAGAGAATACACTTGATTCCACCGTAGGGGGCCATGTCGGCTAGATATTTCTTAGTTGCTAGCAGGGTATCAGATTTGTTCTTTAAAAAGTAAACCATTATTAAACCTGAATGGTCATCTACGAAATTCAACACATATCTATGATGTTCTCTGGCCATCGGTTCTACGGGACCGTTCAAGTCACAATGCACCATTGATAGGATTTTTTTTCTGGTATCTTGTATTCATAGTTTGTCATCTTCCCCTGCGTACAGCCGTCGCAGTTGAAGGTTTTTGATGTTTGTATTCGCATTCCATCAACTACAGTCGGCAACTTTTTTGATATCAGGAATATTGCAGTGTCCATGTCGGTAGATCATGGCAGGCGGTTTTTGATGGGACTACGCTATTTAAATAATATAGTCTTCCATCCGGGCACACCAGCCCCGATTTATTGGGGGCAAAGTTTATATCTGCACATTGTCCCATGGCAGCCTGCATAGAAAATATATTTTGTTTAAATTTTGTTTAAATTTTGGGACCAGAAGAGCGCTCTCCTGAATACTGAAACACAGTTCACCCTTATTGTTCTTTAGCGAGATTTTCGCATTGCCTCTTTTCAAAACGATATCATTGACTCGACTCCCGTCAGCCAGTTCTACAAAATGATTTTGTTGCTTAAAGTTGGGATCAAAATTGATAAAATCAGATTCCTTTGTAATCACATGTGTCGTGGCCCAACAACCGACAAGAAAATTATTATTGTTTGTTGAAGCATCAAATGTACATGAAAATAAAAATGTATGTTCGCTAACAGAGCTCTCTACATTTTTAATGTAGTCGCCATTTTGAGTCCTGTATCTACATTGGAAACTCTTGTGATTAGGTCGTCCACAATTATAACAATTTTTGTACTTTTCTTAGGAAAAAAAACCTGCTTTTGGCAAAGTTGCGTTTTTATTCCTGGCATGGGTATTTCTTTCTGGGTTATCACGGTGGTAAATGGCTTGAAATCACTCGATAATCCCTTAAGGACCATGGAAATTAACAGACTGTCACTTATAACTTCACCAGACATTTTTAAAGAATTTGCAGTTGTCTCGGCTCTTATAATATAATCAGTAAAAGTTTCGGCTTCCATTGATTTTAGAGAGGTCAGTTCAGTGTATAAAGAAATAATTTTGGGTTTTCCTTTCAATAAATAATGCTTTCTCAATATGTTTAATGCTTTGCAGCCGTCGTCCAGGGCTTCTCTCATTACCAGTGATAGACGTCAGTCATCTAAACACTGTATTCATTCCGCAAAGACAGTTGCGTTCTTTTCAATGAAGTCGGGGTCGTTTCTGTTTTCAGGTTGTGTTTCTAGTACTTTGTGTAGCTTTTGGATTCGTAGATATTCCAGAAATTTAACTTGCCACAATTCGAACTTTGATTCGGATCCATCGAAATAAAGACGCATGCTGGGCGCATAACCTGTAGAAGTGTAAACCATTATGAGTTTCAGATGGTTCGCTGTTACACACAAGTCCTGGTAGGTGACTAGTTTGTAGTAGACAGTTCCACAGAACAAAATATTCTTACCGTGTCGAAACCCGGGAAAGAACATGTGAAATTGCTCCAGAAAAGGTTTAATATTTATGAAGCAATTCTGGTTTCTGATTGGTTGGTAGCAGAACGTGAATTAATTCGATTCGTCAGTTCTTAGCAGCATCATTTATAAATAGAATCGTCCGACTGTGTGGGATCATACCCCATTATAGTTCCTTTATGATGGGATGTCTCCTAGCGGCTTCGGCTGCCGGGAGACAGGGTAGTACATGTCAAGGATTCGTCACTTGACACTCAGCCCAACAGGTGAGGGGCCGGGAACCGGCCCAGCACCTGTTGGACTGAGGTACACCGCCTGGGTAATACCTAGGAGGTCCACCCTCCCAGGCCTTGCCACCGGGCTTTCCGGTGGGGCAAGTTTATTGCTTGCTGCCTGAGGCGCCCCGACCGGGGAATGCCGACGGGGTTACTCAGGCAATTTTTAAAATTGCAGGAGTGCCCCTCCTTTAGGGGAGCCTGCGGGTATCCCACTTTCCAGGCCTTGTGCCAAATATTGCCGATGTGGGCGGCAATTAAATATATACCCCATTATAGCTCACTATGACGGGATGTGTCTCCTCGCGGCTTCGGCTGCAGGGAGACAGGGTAGTACACGTCAAGGATTCGTCACTTGACACGAAGCCCAACAGGTGAGGGGCCGGGAACCAGCCCAGCACCTGTTGGACTGAGGTACACCGCCTGGGTAATACCTAGGAGATCCACCCTCCCAGGCCATGCCACCGAGCTTTCCGGTGGGGCAAGTTTATTGCTTGCTGCCTGAGGCGCCCCGACCGGGGAATGCCGACGGGGTTACTCAGGCAATTTTTAAAATTGCAGGAGTGCCCCTCCTTTAGGGGAGCCTGCGGGTATCCCACTTTCCAGGCCTTGTGCCAAATATTGCTGATGTGGGCGGCAATTAAATATATATACCCCATTACAGACTACCACGTCGTTTTGGTCGTATACGTCTGTTTACTGCGCCTATTGTTATACATTTCAGTTGTTATTATTATTGTTATTGCTGCTTTGTTAAATTTGTTATTCCTTTTCCTTCTCTTCCCCCGACGCTAGTTACTAGCACCGGAATTTTTTCCGACGGCCATGCCATCTGCCAGCTGTGCACCACTGCACCGCCGGTTCCTGTTAAGGAGACATCCGTCTCCGAAAACGAAGGATGGAAAAAGCCACCTGCTGTAAAAAGAGACCTGGAATCTTTTCTGACCAAAGCCAAGAAATGTAGCGAATTCGTAACCAGGACGGGATAATTGTGGAGCAACCAAGGTTGCAAGAGTTCGCAAAGTGAACAATTTCTCTCTTTGTGATTGACAGAAAAACAAAGAAACTCATCCGATCAACAAAGGACACGGTGACCAAACTCATTGCAACAACTGGTATGAGAGCAGAGCGCATTACTAAAGCGCGTGGATACAATACCTGGGCAGCCCTGTTCAAAAATGAAGATGACTGTGTGAAATTATCACAGAATGAAATCATAACTAACGATTTCATTCTTAGAATGGAATATCTCGGACGCAGGAGGACTACTATCTCTATTTTTGAAGTTCCTGGAGTAGTCCCAGGGGAATATTTAGCAGCGTACCTCCTCCAATTTTGAGATATTACCGGAGTACAGGTGGACCATTATAACGGCGTGTGGTCCTTTGACATTTTATTAGATAAAGAAACGTACCACAAAATACCGTACTATATGGAAGCAGAGGCGGAAAATCTACCAATCGTAGTGGCAGGAAGACGACCTGCATGCTGGATTTGCGGTGAAGTGGGGCACTTAACATACACGTTCCCCAAAAAACAACCTACCCCCAGAAACCCGAAAAATCGGGTTCTTGAACATCTAGAGTCGGCCCCACCAATTGGATCCAAGATACCTGATTCTGAACAAAAAAAGGACACGCCTACAAAGATATCACCAGAGGATTTTGAAAAAACCTTCAACTCTGAAGCAGCATCTCCAGAAAAAAAAGGAGAGTGGAAGATTGTCCCATCCAAAAAAGCAGCTCCCAAAACATACGCAAAGTCGCTCACCAAAGAGGAAAAGCTAGAAATCAGGACTAGCAGAGATCCGGGAGGAAATAAATATAAGGAATTACTCAAACTTAAGGACTCACTTGATGAGAAGCGTGAAGCAGGTAAATCTGTCCCCTTCCCCGAGTCCCTGTTTCCCGAAAAGCCCAACCCCGCTCCAAAGGAAAAACGTTCCCCCCAAAAAAATCCCAGCCCCAGTTAACGCCTCACTCCCTACCAGGGGAAAAAAATGACTTCATTAGGCGCCCCTCAGAAAAAAAGAAGTCCAAGGCCCTCCCCTTTTTCCACCCCTGCCAACACACCCCAGAACACTCCTCCCCCTTCACCCATGAAAACTGACATGCCCCCTCCTACCCCCTCTGACAAAAAGAGGCAAAGAAGCCCATCCATTGAAACAGAATCCCGGAAAAAAAAATCCCCCCCCTTTTTTTCTGGCAACGCTGTATGTCAAATAACCTTAGAGAGAGAACTAATCATGAAAACACACAAGTCCAAGGACTACAAAAACCATTCAAATTAGTACAAAAAAAAACACCTCAAACCCCGAAAACTTCCCCAAAGCCAAGAGGATTTTAACAGTAGTTAGACCTAGAGGGGAAGCAAACGGGGTTTGGAAAATAATGGAAGAGGCGAATAGCGCCTTCAACCTCTATCCTCCTGTCGCTTTTTTCAACGACAGAGAAATAGCAGAAATAAAAAAAAATCATGTGTTTGTCGGGTCCCTATAAAGATGCACCCATCTCTATATAGGGCCATTAAACTAACCTTTCCTCTTGACATCGGCGGTTTGTCCCCTGACGGGTCAATCACCACTGAGATGACCACTGGATCAATGGGGACAGCTGTCGGTGTCTTGACACCGTCTATGTTTGATCAGGATTCCCAACCCTAAGTAGCTCAGGATGGCTTCTTTAATATTAGCTAGTTTAAATGTCCGAGGGTTGAGGGACGCCTCTCGTAAACTTCGAGTTGCACACGACCTTCAACGCCTCCGTGTGGATGTATGTTGTCTATAGGAAACTCACTTCATTCCAAGTGACTATCAGGATGTGCTCCTTAGAGACTTTCAGCTCTACTCAGCACATTATGATACCCACACAAGGGGGGTTACCTGGCTAGTTAAGCGCACTCTTGATGCATCGTGTGACCTTATTTATGCAGATCCAGAGGGAAGATTGCTCGTTCTGGATGTTACCGTAAAGGATGTGGCATTTCGTTTTATTAGGGTTTATGCGCCCAATAACCGTACTGAGCTAGTTTCCTTTTTTCGGCGAATCGAGCCTTTCATGAATTCGTCTCGTCGGTTAGTTTTAGCGGGAGACTGGAACGCGGTCCTGGATCCCGAGTTAGATCGTGGGGTTAATACCACAAGGGATACTAACCAGAACCAGGATGCTAAAGCGTTTCAAGACTTTGTCGACAAGTTTGATCTTGTTGATAAATTTCGAAACGAAAAACCCGGGGATTTAGCATGAACTTGACAGGTAGACGCGGCTCCGATCCGGTGCAACTTTCTAGTTACATTGACCGTTTCTTAGTTAGGAGAGTCGACCTAGGGCTTTTAGACTGTCCAAGTTTTCATAGCATAGTTTATTCGGATCATAGGCTTGTCCGGGTTCGAGTAAACTTAGATAGTGTTAAACCTAGGATGGCTAGTTACTGGAAGTTCAACACGTCGTTGTTCGATGTGAAGGACTTCCGGGAACAGCTTCTACTAACAATACAGAGGGAATTGACGGGGGCTATCATCGGGAATAAGTGGTGGGGCAACCTTAAAATAGTCATTAAGTCCTTCGCTGCTGATTTTAGTCACTGGCTCAACCGTAGTTCTAGAGCAGCGAAAGCGGCGCTAGAAGATAGATTAGAGAGGGCGGTGGAGGAGGGGGATAGTGCTAGCTATACTATAGTTAAGACTGAACTGGGCTCCTTGGATAACAGGGAGGACCAGGGATTATTAGTTAGGGCTAGATTAAAAAGAGCGCCAAACGAGGCAACAAATATGGCCGCGTCACTGCATGTGGAGGAGTTTCGACGTTCTGCAGATCGACACATCGCCAGTGTCACATTGCCGGACGGACGAACCGTATCTTCAAATGACGGAATCTTGGAGGGTTTTTGAACTCATTTTCAGGAACTTTTTACCAAGGATCCCGGTCTGACTATTGAACAGTTTGACACCTATTTAGCCGACTTTTCTCGCCTGGAGGCAACCGAAGCAGCTAGGTGTGAAGGTAGCATAAAAGAGGAAGAAGTCATTGAGGTCTTGAAACAGGTCGGGCTAGACAGGACCCCTGGGATTGATGGTCTGCCCTACGAGGTGTATTTGAGGCTGTCGCCCATTTTTATTCCTTTGCTGACCATACTTTTTAACTCCTGGTTTAGGAACGGGTGCATACCTCAGTACTTTACTAGGGGGATCATTAAATTGTTACGCAAAGATAAAAATGGAGGGGATGGGATAGGTAATTTCCGGCCCTTAACGATGTTAAACACAGAGTTAAAGATTTTGGCCAAGATCTTAGCAAATCGTCTGCAGATTGTCTTACACCGTCTAATAAGTCCTGAACAGACTTGTTCTGTTAAGGGCCGGACGATTCAAGACAATTTGCACACGATACGCTTGATCGTAGAAAAAGTCGACACAGAAGCCGCACTGATTAATTTAGATTAGTCCAAAGCATTCGACAGAGTAGACCATCGTTACCTAGAGGCTGTTCTTCACTCGGCTGGGTTTGGTCCCCAGTTTCGCTCTTGGATTTGCCTCTTGTATGCCAACCCCAGTGCTATGGTAGAAGTGAATAGGGTGAGGTCAAAACCCTTCATGTTAATAAGATCGATCCGTCAAGGTTGTCCGTTATCCCCAATGCTATATGTGCTGGCGCTTGAGCCATATTTGCGCCAACTTCAGGTGAATCCGTTCCTTCACGGGATTACTTTGCCAGGTGGCTCTACCCCGTAAAGTAAACAGCCTATGCTGACGACGTGACTGTGCTTGTAACGAGCAGTGCCGAGATTAGAGTCGTCGACATAGAAACAAGTCGGTATGCCAAGGTCACAGGGGCCATAATTAACTACGTTAAGTCTATTGGCTTATGTATCGGTGCCTGGAGGGGTATGCCCCTTCAGGGACCCTTTGGTTGGACTGATGGGCCATGCAAGCTACTCGGCGTCTGGTTTGGCCCCGGTCTCCAGCTGGAGAAAAATTGGTTGGAGGTATTGGAAGCGGTCAAGGTCGCATCTCATTTGTGGGCCTTGAGAAATCTGTCTTTGAAGGGTCGGGCGGAGGTATGCAATTCTCATATCTACCCCCTGATCCTTTACCATCTATCAGTACTTCCCCTCCCGGAGACCACACTAGTTGATCTGGTGCGTGCTCTTTTCGCGTTCTTATGGCGCGGAAAGCAAGCCATGGTTACCCGGGAGGTCTGTTACCTGCATCCGTCTGAAGGCGGTCTGGGTATGCCTAGTGTGGAAATAAGTAGACACACTCTTAGGCTGATATACCTGGATCGAATGTGTACACCAAGTGAGGAAAACGGTGTCTTCTGGATAGAAGACACTAAGAAAGCCTTTCAGGCTTTGGAGAGTGTGCATTCGGCTGAGGGGGAGGCACACAAGTTGCCCCGAAATGAGTGCCCTTTCTATCGCGAGTGTCGGCAGGCCTTGAGATTTCTTCTACGGGTCAAAGAAAGCCTCTCTGACACCCAGCTGTTGTCTCGCAAGGCGCTATATCGGGCCTTAGTGAGGGGATCCGTTCGAGACGAAAAGATTGAGGAGTTCGGTTTTACGAAGGAGGAGCGCCGCTTAATATGGCCTTGGGCGCCTGGGTCGAGCTGCTTCGATAATTACGAGGCATCACTCACCTGGCTGGTAATACGAAATGCCCTCTGGGTCGGCAAAAGACTTTACGCAGCGGGTTTTACGGAGACACCCAATTGTGTCCGATGCGGATAATGGGAGGAAGACCTTGATCATGCATTCTTCCACTGCACCATCGTTCGACCGTTGTGTGAGTTAGTCGAAGGCTTCACAGTTCACATGCTGAGCGAGCGTTTTTTGTGCTGGAGTCGGTTTCCCCGTGCTGCAACTGGGCACCGACCATGAAGAAAGAAGAACGCTATGTTTTTCTGTGTTTTCTAGCAGTTATGAGAGGCGTGATTTGGACGACGCGACAGAAGGAGGTTTATGGAGATGAGACCTTTACTGCTCCCCAGCTTGTCCTCATTTTCAAATATCGATTGAAAATGCGAATTAAGCTGGAGAAGGTGAAACTCGCTCCTGTGAATTTCAACGACAGGTGGGTGAAAGTTTCGCGACTGTGTAGAATGAATGGAGCTAGTGTTGAATCCCTTTTTTGAGTTGCTTAGGTTTTGTTTAAGGATTTTGGGTAACCTGATCAAACATAGACATGCATCGGACCACCTAAAATAGGCTAGTTAGGCATTTTTGTTCGATTTTTAACTCAGCGTCCCCCGTTTTTTTTGTTTTTTTTTTTTTCTCCCGCTTTTGGTTCGATAATCCCCAATCCCGGCCCCGTTAGGTGACGGATAGACTGTTTTGCTAGCGATGTAGGCCATTTTTGTGGTGTTTGAATAAAGTTAGTTTTCGTGGGACCTACATCTTTTCGACTGACAAAACTTTTTATCCGCCACAATTAATAGTGAGGGGGTTCTTTTTACTAACCATTTTTTATCATTGTATATTTTTCATTCGATTTTTGTAAATAAGATTTTTATCCCCAACCCCCCACATCATGTATATATATTTGTAATTTTCAACATTAACCCCCATGCTACTTTTTCGGCCTTGTGCCACATTTTTATCGTCAAAATTTATTTTTGCAATATAAAACAACTATTTACCCCATTACAGACTAAAATATTGCAACACTATCACTCTGCGGAACACATGCTGCCTTTAACATATAGCAGCTGCACAAGCAGATGTAAACCATTGGGGATAGTGGGGCTTGCTATAAAATTTCTGTGCGGGAACATGTGCTTCAATTGCAGTTTTGAACCATTCAGTTGTCTCATTTGCACACTGTTCCGCTGGAAGAGTAAAGATATTTTGCCATGGGGCATCTCTGATGAGCTCCCTGATGGCTTTCTACAATTATGACAGCGTGATCAGCATTCCCGTGTGGGCTGTGGGCATTTGTTGTACAGACATTGGGAACCGTTGTCAGAAAGAGATCTAGAAGTGAGGCATGTTGATCGTGCTGGTCTGGAAAACGTGTCGGAAATGTAACCAACTGAGATAGGGAACGAGATATAGAGAAGTTATGTGTTGCGCTACCAGCTCTGTCTATGTGATTAGAGAATCCTAGCCAGTTACTGTGGTGAACATTGAAGTCACCAAATACATGTATTTGTGCGCTAGTATAAAGGGAGAGTGCTATATCTATGCTGTCTGAGACTTTGTTTATTTTTTTTTTGTTTCTTTTTCTTAATATGCCCTTAAAGTGTGTAAATTATTGTTAAGACATTGGTGGCCATTTTTTTTGTTCTTTTTCTTAATGTGCACTTAAATGTATTAATTATTGTTAAGACATTTGTGGCCATTTTTTTTTTGTTCTTTTTCTTAATGTGCCCTTCAAGTGTGTTAATTATTGTTAAGACATTGGTGGCTATTTTTTTTTTTGTTCTTTTTCTTAATGTGCACTTCAATTGTGTTAATTATTGTTAAGACATTGGTGGCCATTTTTTTTTGTTCTGTTTCTTAATGTGCACTTCAAGTGTGTTAATTATTGTTAAGACATTGATGGCCATTTTTTTGGTTCTTTTTCTAAATGTGCCCTTCAAGTGTGTTAATTATTGTTTAGACATTGGTGGCCATTTTTTTGGTTCTTTTTCTTAATGTGCCCTTCAAGTGTGTTAATTATTGCTAAGACATTGGTGGCCATTTTTTTGGTTCTTTTTCTTAATGTGCACTTCAAGTGTGTTAATTATTGTTAAGACATTGGTGGCCATTTTTTTTGTTCTGTTTCTTAATGTGCACTTCAAGTGTGTAAATTATTGTTAAGACATTGGTGGCCATTTTTTTTGTTCTTTTTCTGTATGTGCACTTCAAGTGTGTTAATTATTGTTAAGACATTGGTGGCCATTTTTTTTATGTTCTTTTTCTGTATGTGCACTTCAAGTGTGTAAATTATTGTTAAGACATTGGTGGCCATTTTTTTTATGTTCTTTTTCTGTATGTGCACTTCAAGTGTGTTAATTATTGTTAAGACATTGGTGGCCATTTTTTTGGTTCTTTTTCTGTATGTGCACTTCAAGTGTGTTAATTATTGTTAAGACATTGGTGGCCATTTTTTTTGTTCTGTTTCTTAATGTGCACTTCAAGTGTGTAAATTATTGTTAAGACATTGGTGGCCATTTTTTTTGTTCTGTTTCTTAATGTGCACTTCAAGTGTGTAAATTATTGTTAAGACATTGGTGGCCATTTTTTTGGTTCTTTTTCTGTATGTGCACTTCAAGTGTGTAAATTATTGTTAAGACATTGGTGGCCATTTTTTTTATGTTCTTTTTCTGTATGTGCACTTCAAGTGTGTTAATTATTGTTAAGACATTGGTGGCCATTTTTTTTATGTTCTTTTTCTGTATGTGCACTTCAAGTGTGTTAATTATTGTTAAGACATTAATGGCCATTTTTTTTTGTTCTGTTTCTTAATGTGCACTTCAAGTGTGTTAATTATTGTTAAGACATTAATGGCCATTTTTTTTTGTTCTGTTTCTTAATGTGCACTTCAAGTGTGTTAATTATTGTTAAGACATTGATGGCCATTTTTTTGTTTCTTTTTCTTAATGTGCACTTCAAGTGTGTTAATTATTGTTAAGAAATTGTTGGCCATTTTTTTGGTTCTTTTTCTTAATGTGCCCTTCAAGTGTGTTAATTATTGTTAAGACATTGGTGGCCATTTTTTTTGTTCTTTTTCTTAATGTGCACTTCAAGTGTGTTAATTATTTTTAAGAAATTGGTGGCCAGTTTTTTGGTTCTTTTTCTTAATGTGCCCTTCAAGTGTGTTAATTATTGTTAAGACATTGGTGGCCATTTTTTTTGTTGTTTTTCTTAATGTGCACTTAAAGTGTGTTAATTATTGTTAGGACATTGGTGGCCATTTTTTTGGTTGTTTTTCTTAATGTGCCCTTCAAGTGTGTTAATTATTGTATAGACATTGGTGGCCATTTTTTTGGTTCTTTTTCTAAATGTGCCCTTCAAGTGTGTTAATTAATGTTATGACATTGGTGGCAATTTTTTTGGTTCTGTTTCGTAATGTGCCCTACAAGTGTGTTTATTATTGTTAAGACATTGGTGGCCATTTTTTTGGTTGTTTTTCTTAATGTGCACTTCAAGTGTGTCAATTATTGTTAAGACATTGGGGGCAATTTTTTTGGTTCTATTTCTAAATGCGCCCTCTAAGTGTGTTAATTATTGTTAAGACATTGGTGGCCATTTTTTGGGGTTCTTTTTCTTAATGTGCCCTTCAAGTGTGTTAATTATTGTTAAGACATTGGTGGCCATTTTTTTTGTTGTTTTTCTTAATATGCACTTCAAGTGTGTTAATTATTGTATTGACATTTGTGGCCATTTTTTTGGTTCTTTTTCTAAATGTGCCCTTCAAGTGTGTTAATTATTGTTAAGACATTGGTGGCCATTTTTTTGGTTCTTTTTCTTAATGTGCACTTCAAGTGTGTTAATTATTGTTGAGACATTGGTGGCCATTTTTTTGGTTCTTTTTCTTAATGTGCACTTCAAGTGTGTCAATTATTGTTAAGAGATTGGTGACCATTTTTTTGGTTCTTTTTCTTAATGTGCACTTCAAGTGTGTTAATTATTGTTGAGACATTGGTGGTCATTTTTTTGGTTCTTTTTCTTAATGTGCCCTTCAAGTGTGTTAATTATTGTTAAGACATTGGTGGCCATTTTTTTGGTTCTTTTTCTTAATGTGCACTTCAAGTGTGTTAATTATTGTGAAGACATTGGTGGCCATTTTTTTGGTTCTTTTTCTTAATGTGCCCTTCAAGTGTGTTAATTATTGTTAAGACATTGGTGGCCATTTTTTTGTTTCTGAATATATAACATATTGGTGGCCATTTTTTTTGTTGTTTTTCTTAATATGCACTTAAGTGTGTTAATTATTGTATAGACATTGGTGGCAATTTTTTTGGTTGTTTTTCTTAATGTGCACTTCAAGTGTGTCAATTATTGTTAAGACATTGGTGGCCATTTTTTTGGTTCTTTTTCTAAATGCGCCCTCTAAGTGTGTTAATTATTGTTAAGACATTGGTGGCCATTTTTTTGGGTTCTTTTTCTTAATGTGCCCTTCAAGTGTGTTAATTATTGTTAAGACATTAATGGCCATTTTTTTGGTTCTTTTTCTTAATGTGCACTTCAAGTGTGTTAATTATTGTTAAGACATTGGTGGCCATTTTTTTGGTTCTTTTTCTTAATGTGCACTTCAAGTGTGTTAATTATTGTTAAGACATTGGTGGCCATTTTTTTGGTTCTTTTTCTTAATGTGCACTTCAAGTGTGTTAATTATTGTTAAGACATTGGTGGCCATTTTTTTGGTTCTTTTTCTTAATGTGCACTTCAAGTGTGTTAATTATTGTTAAGACATTAATGGCCATTTTTTTGGTTCTTTTTCTTAATGTGCACTTAAAGTGTGTAAATTATTGTTAAGACATTGGTGGCCATTTTTTTGGTTCTTTTTCTTAATGTGCACTTCAAGTGTGTTAATTATTGTTAAGACATTGGTGGCCATTTTTTTGGTTCTTTTTCTTAATGTGCACTTCAAGTGTGTTAATTATTGTTAAGACATTGGTGGCCATTTTTTTGGTTCTTTTTCTTAATGTGCACTTCAAGTGTGTTAATTATTGTTAAGACATTAATGGCCATTTTTTTGGTTCTTTTTCTTAATGTGCACTTCAAGTGTGTTAATTATTGTTAAGACATTGGTGGCCATTTTTTTGGTTCTTTTTCTTAATGTGCACTTCAAGTGTGTTAATTATTGTTAAGACATTAATGGCCATTTTTTTGGTTCTTTTTCTTAATGTGCACTTAAAGTGTGTAAATTATTGTTAAGACATTGGTGGCCATTTTTTTGGTTCTTTTTCTTAATGTGCACTTCAAGTGTGTTAATTATTGTTAAGACATTGGTGGCCATTTTTTTGGTTCTTTTTCTTAATGTGCACTTCAAGTGTGTTAATTATTGTTAAGACATTGGTGGCCATTTTTTTGGTTCTTTTTCTTAATGTGCACTTCAAGTGTGTTAATTATTGTTAAGACATTAATGGCCATTTTTTTGGTTCTTTTTCTTAATGTGCACTTCAAGTGTGTTAATTATTGTTACGACATTGGTGGCCATTTTTTTGGTTCTTTTTCTTAATGTGCACTTAAAGTGTGTAAATTATTGTTAAGACATTGGTGGCCATTTTTTTGGTTCTTTTTCTTAATGTGCACTTCAAGTGTGTTAATTATTGTTAAGACATTAATGGCCATTTTTTTGGTTCTTTTTCTTAATGTGCACTTCAAGTGTGTTAATTATTGTTAAGACATTGGTGGCCATTTTTTTGGTTCTTTTTCTTAATGTGCACTTCAAGTGTGTTAATTATTGTTAAGACATTAATGGCCATTTTTTTGGTTCTTTTTCTTAATGTGCACTTCAAGTGTGTTAATTATTGTTAAGACATTGGTGGCCATTTTTTTGGTTCTTTTTCTTAATGTGCACTTCAAGTGTGTTAATTATTGTTAAGACATTGGTGGCCATTTTTTTGGTTCTTTTTCTTAATGTGCACTTCAAGTGTGTTAATTATTGTTAAGACATTAATGGCCATTTTTTTGGTTCTTTTTCTTAATGTGCACTTCAAGTGTGTTAATTATTGTTAAGACATTGGTGGCCATTTTTTTGGTTCTTTTTCTTAATGTGCCCTTCAAGTGTGTTAATTATTGTTAAGACATTGGTGGCCATTTTTTTGTTTCTGAATATATAACATATTGGTGGCCATTTTTTTTGTTGTTTTTCTTAATATGCACTTAAGTGTGTTAATTATTGTATAGACATTGGTGGCAATTTTTTTGGTTGTTTTTCTTAATGTGCACTTCAAGTGTGTCAATTATTGTTAAGACATTGGTGGCAATTTTTTTGGTTCTTTTTCTAAATGCGCCCTCTAAGTGTGTTAATTATTGTTAAGACATTGGTGGCCATTTTTTTGGGTTCTTTTTCTTAATGTGCACTTCAAGTGTGTTAATTATTGTTAAGACATTGGTGGCCATTTTTTTTGTTGTTTTTCTTAATATGCACTTCAAGTGTGTTAATTATTGTTACGACATTGGTGGCCATTTGTTTGGTTCTTTTTCTTAATGTGCACTTAAAGTGTGTAAATTATTGTTAAGACATTGGTGGCCATTTTTTTGGTTCTTTTTCTTAATGTGCACTTCAAGTGTGTTAATTATTGTTAAGACATTGGTGGCCATTTTTTTGGTTCTTGTTCTTAATGTGTACTTCAAGTGTGTTAATTATTGTTGAGACATTGGTGGCCATTTTTTTGGTTCTTTTTCTTAATGTGCACTTCAAGTGTGTCAATTATTGTTAAGAGATTGGTGACCATTTTTTTGGTTCTTGTTCTTAATGTGCACTTCAAGTGTGTTAATTATTGTTAAGACATTGGTGGCCATTTTTTTTCGGTCTTTTTCTTAATGTGCACTTCAAGTGTGTTAATTATTGTTAAGACATTGGTGGCCATTTTTTTTCGGTCTTTTTCTTAATGTGCACTTAAAGTGTGTTAATTATTGTTAAGAAATTGGTGGCCATTTTTTTTTTTTTTTTCCTAATGTGCCCTTCAAGTGTGTTAATTATTGTTAAGACATTGGTGGCCATTTTCTTTGTTGTTTTTCTTAATGTGCACTTCAAGTGTGTTAATTATTGTTAAGACATTGGTGGCCATTTTTTTGGTTGTTTTTCTTAATGTGCCCTTCAAGTGTTTTAATTATTGTATAGACATTGGTGGCCATTTTTTGAGTTTTTTTTTCTAAATGTGCACTTCAAGTGTGTTAATTATTGTTAAAACATTGGTGGCCATTTGTTTGGTTCTTTTTCTAAATGTGCCCTTCAAGTGTGTTAATTATTGTTAAGATTTGGTGGCCATCTTTTTGGTTCTGTTTCGTAATGTGCCCTTCAAGTGTGTTTATTATTGTTAAGACATTGGTTGCCATTTTTTTGGTTCTTTTTCTTAATGTGCCCTTCAAGTGTGTTAATTATTGTTAAGACATTGGTGGCCATTTTTTTGTTTCTTTTTCTTAATGTGCACTTCAAGTGTGTTAATTATTGTTAAGAGATTGGTGGTCATTTTTTTGGTTCTTTTCTTAATGTGGCCTTCAAGTGCGTAAATTATTGTTAAGACATTGGTGGCCATTTTTTTTGTTCTTTTTCTTAATGTGCACTTCAAGTGTGTTAATTATTTTTAAGAAATTGGTGGCCAGTTTTTTGGTTCTTTTTCTTAATGTGCCCTTCAAGTGTGTTAATTATTGTTAAGACATTGGTGGCCATTTTTTTGGTTCTTTTTCTTAATGTGCACTTTAAGTGTGTTAATTATTGTTAGGACATTGGTGGCCATTTTTTTGGTTGTTTTTCTTAATGTGCCCTTCAAGTGTGTTAATTATTGTATAGACATTGGTGGCCATTTTTTTGGTTCTTTTTCTAAATGTGCCCTTCAAGTGTGTTAATTAATGTTATGACATTGGTGGCAATTTTTTTGGTTCTGTTTCGTAATGTGCCCTACAAGTGTGTTTATTATTGTTAAGACATTGGTGGCCATTTTTTTGGTTCTTTTTCTTAATGTGCACTTCAAGTGTGTCAATTATTGTTAAGACATTGGGGGCAATTTTTTTGGTTCTATTTCTAAATGCGCCCTCTAAGTGTGTTAATTATTGTTAAGACATTGGTGGCCATTTTTTTGGTTCTTTTTCTTAATGTTCACTTCAATTGTGTAAATTATTGTTTAGACATTGGTGGCCATTTTTTTGGTTCTTTTTCTTAATGTTCACTTCAAGTGTGTTAATTATTGTTAAGACATTGGTGGCCATTTTTTTGGTTCTTTTTGTTAATGTTCACTTCAAGTGTGTTAATTATTGTTTAGACATTGGTGGCCATTTTTTTGGTTCTTTTTCTTAATGTTCACTTCAAGTGTGTTAATTATTGTTAAGACATTGGTGGCCATTTTTTTGTTTCTGAATATATAACATATTGGTGGCCATTTTTTTTGTTGTTTTTCTTAATATGCACTTAAGTGTGTTAATTATTGTATAGACATTGGTGGCAATTTTTTTGGTTGTTTTTCTTAATGTGCACTTCAAGTGTGTCAATTATTGTTAAGACATTGGTGGCAATTTTTTTGGTTCTTTTTCTAAATGCGCCCTCTAAGTGTGTTAATTATTGTTAAGACATTGGTGGCCATTTTTTTGGGTTCTTTTTCTTAATGTGCACTTCAAGTGTGTTAATTATTGTTAAGACATTGGTGGCCATTTTTTTTGTTGTTTTTCTTAATATGCACTTCAAGTGTGTTAATTATTGTTACGACATTGGTGGCCATTTGTTTGGTTCTTTTTCTTAATGTGCACTTAAAGTGTGTAAATTATTGTTAAGACATTGGTGGCCATTTTTTTGGTTCTTTTTCTTAATGTGCACTTCAAGTGTGTTAATTATTGTTAAGACATTGGTGGCCATTTTTTTGGTTCTTGTTCTTAATGTGTACTTCAAGTGTGTTAATTATTGTTGAGACATTGGTGGCCATTTTTTTGGTTCTTTTTCTTAATGTGCACTTCAAGTGTGTCAATTATTGTTAAGAGATTGGTGACCATTTTTTTGGTTCTTGTTCTTAATGTGCACTTCAAGTGTGTTAATTATTGTTAAGACATTGGTGGCCATTTTTTTTCGGTCTTTTTCTTAATGTGCACTTCAAGTGTGTTAATTATTGTTAAGACATTGGTGGCCATTTTTTTTCGGTCTTTTTCTTAATGTGCACTTAAAGTGTGTTAATTATTGTTAAGAAATTGGTGGCCATTTTTTTTTTTTTTTTCCTAATGTGCCCTTCAAGTGTGTTAATTATTGTTAAGACATTGGTGGCCATTTTCTTTGTTGTTTTTCTTAATGTGCACTTCAAGTGAGTTAATTATTGTTAAGACATTGGTGGCCATTTTTTTGGTTGTTTTTCTTAATGTGCCCTTCAAGTGTTTTAATTATTGTATAGACATTGGTGGCCATTTTTTGAGTTTTTTTTTCTAAATGTGCACTTCAAGTGTGTTAATTATTGTTAAAACATTGGTGGCCATTTGTTTGGTTCTTTTTCTAAATGTGCCCTTCAAGTGTGTTAATTATTGTTAAGATTTGGTGGCCATCTTTTTGGTTCTGTTTCGTAATGTGCCCTTCAAGTGTGTTTATTATTGTTAAGACATTGGTTGCCATTTTTTTGGTTCTTTTTCTTAATGTGCCCTTCAAGTGTGTTAATTATTGTTAAGACATTGGTGGCCATTTTTTTGTTTCTTTTTCTTAATGTGCACTTCAAGTGTGTTAATTATTGTTAAGAGATTGGTGGCCATTTTTTTGGTTCTTTTCTTAATGTGGCCTTCAAGTGCGTAAATTATTGTTAAGACATTGGTGGCCATTTTTTTTGTTCTTTTTCTTAATGTGCACTTCAAGTGTGTTAATTATTTTTAAGAAATTGGTGGCCAGTTTTTTGGTTCTTTTTCTTAATGTGCCCTTCAAGTGTGTTAATTATTGTTAAGACATTGGTGGCCATTTTTTTGGTTCTTTTTCTTAATGTGCACTTTAAGTGTGTTAATTATTGTTAGGACATTGGTGGCCATTTTTTTGGTTGTTTTTCTTAATGTGCCCTTCAAGTGTGTTAATTATTGTATAGACATTGGTGGCCATTTTTTTGGTTCTTTTTCTAAATGTGCCCTTCAAGTGTGTTAATTAATGTTATGACATTGGTGGCAATTTTTTTGGTTCTGTTTCGTAATGTGCCCTACAAGTGTGTTTATTATTGTTAAGACATTGGTGGCCATTTTTTTGGTTCTTTTTCTTAATGTGCACTTCAAGTGTGTCAATTATTGTTAAGACATTGGGGGCAATTTTTTTGGTTCTATTTCTAAATGCGCCCTCTAAGTGTGTTAATTATTGTTAAGACATTGGTGGCCATTTTTTTGGGTTCTTTTTCTTAATGTGCCCTTCAAGTGTGTTAATTATTGTTAAGACATTGGTGGCCATTTTTTTTGTTGTTTTTCTTAATATGCACTTCAAGTGTGTTAATTATTGTTAAGACATTGGTGGCCATTTTTTTGGTTCTTTTTCTAAATGTGCCCTTCAAGTGTGTTAATTATTGTTAAGACATTGGTGGCCATTTTTTTGGTTCTTTTTCTTAATGTGCACTTCAAGTGTGTTAATTATTGTTGAGACATTGGTGGCCATTATTTTGGTTCTTTTTCTTAATGTGCACTTCAAGTGTGTCAATTATTGTTAAGAGATTGGTGACCATTTTTTTGGTTCTTTTTCTTAATGTGCACTTCAAGTGTGTTAATTATTGTTGAGACATTGGTGGTCATTTTTTTGGTTCTTTTTCTTAATGTGCCCTTCAAGTGTGTTAATTATTGTTAAGACATTGGTGGCCATTTTTTTGGTTCTTTTTCTTAATGTGCACTTCAAGTGTGTTAATTATTGTGAAGACATTGGTGGCCATTTTTTTGGTTCTTTTTCTTAATGTGCCCTTCAAGTGTGTTAATTATTGTTAAGACATTGGTGGCCATTTTTTTTTTCTGAATATATAACATATTGGTGGCCATTTTTTTTGTTGTTTTTCTTAATATGCACTTAAGTGTGTTAATTATTGTATAGACATTGGTGGCAATTTTTTTGGTTGTTTTTCTTAATGTGCACTTCAAGTGTGTCAATTATTGTTAAGACATTGTTGGCCATTTTTTTGGTTCTTTTTCTAAATGCGCCCTCTAAGTGTGTTAATTATTGTTAAGACATTGGTGGCCATTTTTTTGGGTTCTTTTTCTTAATGTGCCCTTCAAGTGTGTTAATTATTGTTAAGACATTGGTGGCCATTTTTTTGTTTCTAAATATATAACATATTGGTGGCCATTTTTTTTGTTGTTTTTCTTAATATGCACTTCAAGTGTGTTAATTATTGTTACGACATTGGTGGCCATTTGTTTGGTTCTTTTTCTTAATGTGCACTTAAAGTGTGTAAATTATTGTTAAGACATTGGTGGCCATTTTTTTGGTTCTTTTTCTTAATGTGCACTTCAAGTGTGTTAATTATTGTTAAGACATTGGTGGCCATTTTTTTGGTTCTTGTTCTTAATGTGCACTTCAAGTGTGTTAATTATTGTATAGACATTGGTGGCCATTTTTTTTGTTGTTTTTCTTAATATGCACTTCAAGTGTGTTAATTATTGTTAAGACATTGGTGGCCATTTTTTTGGTTCTTTTTCTAAATGTGCCCTTCAAGTGTGTTAATTATTGTTAAGACATTGGTGGCCATTTTTTTGGTTCTTGTTCTTAATGTGCACTTCAAGTGTGTTAATTATTGTTGAGACATTGGTGGCCATTTTTTTGGTTCTTTTTCTTAATGTGCACTTCAAGTGTGTCAATTATTGTTAAGAGATTGGTGACCATTTTTTTGGTTCTTTTTCTTAATGTGCACTTCAAGTGTGTTAATTATTGTTGAGACATTGGTGGTCATTTTTTTGGTTCTTTTTCTTAATGTGCCCTTCAAGTGTGTTAATTATTGTTAAGACATTGGTGGCCATTTTTTTGGTTCTTTTTCTTAATGTGCACTTCAAGTGTGTTAATTATTGTGAAGACATTGGTGGCCATTTTTTTGGTTCTTTTTCTTAATGTGCCCTTCAAGTGTGTTAATTATTGTTAAGACATTGGTGGCCATTTGTTTGTTTCTGAATATATAACATATTGGTGGCCATTTTTTTTGTTGTTTTTCTTAATATGCACTTAAGTGTGTTAATTATTGTATAGACATTGGTGGCAATTGTTTTGGTTGTTTTTCTTAATGTGCACTTCAAGTGTGTCAATTATTGTTAAGACATTGGTGGCCATTTTTTTGGTTCTTTTTCTTAATGTGCACTTCAAGTGTGTTAATTATTGTTAAGACATTGGTGGCCATTTTTTTGGTTCTTTTTCTTAATGTGCCCTTCAAGTGTGTTAATTATTGTTAAGACATTGGTGGCCATTTTTTTGTTTCTAAATATATAACATATTGGTGGCCATTTTTTTTGTTGTTTTTCTTAATATGCACTTCAAGTGTGTTAATTATTGTATAGACATTGGTGGCCATTTTTTTGGTTCTTTTTCTAAATGTGCCCTTCAAGTGTGTTAATTATTGTTAAGACATTGGTGGCCATTTTTTTGGTTCTTTTTCTTAATGTGCACTTCAAGTGTGTTAATTATTGTTGAGACATTAGTGGCCATTTTTTTGGTTCTTTTTCTTAATGTGCACTTCAAGTGTGTTAATTATTGTTAAGACATTGGTGGCCATTTTTTTGATTCTTTTTCTTAATGTGCACTTCAAGTGTGTTTATTATTGTTAAGACATTGGTGGCCATTTTTTTGGTTCTAAATATAAAACATATTGGTGGCCATTTTTTTTGTTGTTTTTCTTAATATGCACTTCAAGTGTGTTAATTATTGTATAGACATTGGTGGCCATTTTTTTGGTTCTTTTTCTAAATGTGCCCTTCAAGTGTGTTAATTATTGTTAAGACATTGGTGGCCATTTTTTTGGTTCTTTTTCTTAATGTGCACTTCAAGTGTGTAAATTATTGTTAAGACATTGGTGACCATTTTTTTTGTTCTTTTTCTTAATGTGCACTTCAAGTGTGTTAATTTTTGTTGAGACATTGGTGGCCATTTTTTTGGTTCTTTTTCTTAATGTGCACTTCAAGTGTGTTAATTATTGTTAAGACATTGGTGGCCATTTTTTTGGTTCTTTTTCTTAATGTGCACTTCAAGTGTGTTAATTATTGTTAAGACATTGGTGGCCATTTTTTTGGTTCTTTTTCTTAATGTGCACTTCAAGTGTGTTAATTATTGTTAAGACATTGGTGGCCATTTTTTTGGTTCTTTTTCTTACTGTGCACTTCAAGTGTGTTAATTATTGTTAAGAGATTGGTGGCCATTTTTTTGGTTCTTTTTCTTAATGTGCACTTCAAGTGTGTTAATTATTGTTGAGACATTGGTGGCCATTTTTTTGGTTCTTTTTCTTAATGTGCCCTTCAAGTGTGTTAATTATTGTTAAGACATTGGTGGCCATTTTTTTGGTTCTTTTTCTTAATGTGCACTTCAAGTGTGTTAATTATTGTTAAGACATTGGTGGCCATTTTTTTGGTTCTTTTTCTTAATGTGCACTTCAAGTGTGTTAATTATTGTTAAGACATTGGTGGCCATTTTTTTGGTTCTTTTCTTAATGTGCACTTCAAGTGTGTTAATTATTATTAAGACATTGGTGACCATTTTTTTGGTTCTTTTTCTTAATGTGCACTTCAAGTGTGTTAATTATTGTTGAGACATTGGTGGCCATTTTTTTGGTTCTTTTTCTTAATGTGCCCTTCAAGTGTGTTAATTATTGTTAAGACATTGGTGGCCATTTTTTTGGTTCTTTTTCTTAATGTGCACTTCAAGTGTGTTAATTATTGTTGAGACATTGGTGGCCATTTTTTTGGTTCTTTTTCTTAATGTGCACTTCAAGTGTGTTAATTATTGTTAAGACATTGGTGGCCATTTTTTTGGTTCTTTTTCTTAATGTTCACTTCAAGTGTGTTAATTATTGTATAGACATTGGTGGCCATTTTTTTGGTTCTTTTTCTTAATGTGCACTTCAAGTGTGTTAATTATTATTAAGACATTGGTGACCATTTTTTTGGTTCTTTTTCTTAATGTGCACTTCAAGTGTGTTAATTATTGTTAAGACATTGGTGGCCATTTTTTTGGTTCTTTTTCTTAATGTGCACTTCAAGTGTGTTAATTATTGTTGAGACATTGGTGGCCATTTTTTTGGTTCTTTTTCTTAATGTGCACTTCAAGTGTGTTAATTATTGTTAAGACATTGGTGGCCATTTTTTTGGTTCTTTTTCTTAATGTGCACTTAAAGTGTGTTAATTATTATTAAGACATTGGTGACCATTTTTTTGGTTCTTTTTCTTAATGTGCACTTCAAGTGTGTTAATTATTGTTAAGACATTGGTGGCCATTTTTTTGTTTCTACATATATAACATATTGGTGGCCATTTTTTTGTTGTTTTTCTTAATATGCACTTCAAGTGTGTTAATTATTGTATAGACATTGGTGGCCATTTTTTTGGTTCTTTTTCTTAATGTGCACTTCAAGTGTGTTAATTATTATTAAGACATTGGTGGCCATTTTTTTGGTTCTTGTTCTTAATGTTCACTTCAAGTGTGTTAATTATTGTTAAGACATTGGTGGCCATTTTTTTGTTTCTACATATATAACATATTGGTGGCCATTTTTTTGTTGTTTTTCTTAATATGCACTTCAAGTGTGTTAATTATTGTATAGACATTGGTGGCCATTTTTTTGGTTCTTTTTCTAAATGTGCCCTTCAAGTGTGTTAATTATTGTTAAGACATTGGTGGCCATTTTTTTGGTTCTTTTTCTTAATGTGCACTTCAAGTGTGTTAATTATTGTTGAGACATTGGTGGCCATTTTTTTGGTTCTTTTTCTTAATGTGCACTTCAAGTGTGTTAATTATTGTTACGACATTGGTGGCCATTTGTTTGGTTCTTTTTCTTAATGTGCACTTAAAGTGTGTAAATTATTGTTAAGACATTGGTGGCCATTTTTTTGGTTCTTTTTCTTAATGTGCACTTCAAGTGTGTCAATTATTGTTAAGAGATTGGGGGCAATTTTTTTGGTTCTATTTCTAAATGCGCCCTCTAAGTGTGTTAATTATTGTTAAGACATTGGTGGCCATTTTCTTGGGTTCTTTTTCTGAATGTGCCCTTCAAGTGTGTTAATTATTGTTAAGACATTGGTGGCCATTTTTTTTGATGTTTTTCTTAATATGCACTTCAAGTGTGTTAATTATTGTTGAGACATTGGTGGCCATTTTTTTGGTTCTTTTTCTAAATGTGCCCTTCAAGTGTGTTAATTATTGTTAAGACATTGGTGGCCATTTTTTTGGTTCTTGTTCTTAATGTGCACTTCAAGTGTGTTAATTATTGTTGAGACATTGGTGGCCATTTTTTTGGTTCTTTTTCTTAATGTGCACTTCAAGTGTGTCAATTATTGTTAAGAGATTGGTGACCATTTTTTTGGTTCTTTTTCTTAATGTGCACTTCAAGTGTGTTATATATTGTGAAGACATTGGTGGCCATTTTTTTGGTTCTTTTTCTTAATGTTCACTTCAAGTGTGTTAATTATTGTTAAGACATTGGTGGCCATTTTTTTGGTTCTTTTTCTTAATGTGCACTTCAAGTGTGTTAATTATTGTTAAGACATTGGTGGCCATTTTTTTGGTTCTTTTTCTTACTGTGCACTTCAAGTGTGTTAATTATTGTTAAGAGATTGGTGGCCATTTTTTTGGTTCTTTTTCTTAATGTGCACTTCAAGTGTGTTAATTATTGTTGAGACATTGGTGGCCATTTTTTTGGTTCTTTTTCTTAATGTGCCCTTCAAGTGTGTTAATTATTGTTAAGACATTGGTGGCCATTTTTTTGGTTCTTTTTCTTAATGTGCACTTCAAGTGTGTTAATTATTGTTAAGACATTGGTGGCCATTTTTTTGGTTCTTTTTCTTAATGTGCACTTCAAGTGTGTTAATTATTGTTAAGACATTGGTGGCCATTTTTTTGGTTCTTTTCTTAATGTGCACTTCAAGTGTGTTAATTATTATTAAGACATTGGTGACCATTTTTTTGGTTCTTTTTCTTAATGTGCACTTCAAGTGTGTTAATTATTGTTGAGACATTGGTGGCCATTTTTTTGGTTCTTTTTCTAAATGTGCCCTTCAAGTGTGTTAATTATTGTTAAGACATTGGTGGCCATTTTTTTGGTTCTTTTTCTTAATGTGCACTTCAAGTGTGTTAATTATTGTTGAGACATTGGTGGCCATTTTTTTGGTTCTTTTTCTTAATGTGCACTTCAAGTGTGTTAATTATTGTTAAGACATTGGTGGCAATTTTTTGGTTCTTTTTCTTAATGTGCACTTAAAGTGTGTTAATTATTGTTAAGACATTGGTGGCCATTTTTTTGGTTCTTTTTCTTAATGTGCACTTCAAGTGTGTTAATTATTGTTGAGACATTGGTGGCCATTTTTTTTGTTCTTTTTCTTAATGTGCACTTCAAGTGTGTTAATTATTGTTAAGACATTGGTGGCAATTTTTTGGTTCTTTTTCTTAATGTGCACTTAAAGTGTGTTAATTATTGTTAAGACATTGGTGGCAATTTTTTGGTTCTTTTTCTTAATGTGCACTTAAAGTGTGTTAATTATTGTTAAGACATTGGTGGCCATTTTTTTGGTTCTTTTTCTTAATGTGCACTTCAAGTGTGTTAATTATTGTTGAGACATTGGTGGCCATTTTTTTGGTTCTTGTTCTTAATGTTCACTTCAAGTGTGTTAATTATTGTTAAGACATTGGTGGCCATTTTTTTGTTTCTACATATATAACATATTGGTGGCCATTTTTTTGTTGTTTTTCTTAATATGCACTTCAAGTGTGTTAATTATTGTATAGACATTGGTGGCCATTTTTTTGGTTCTTTTTCTAAATGTGCCCTTCAAGTGTGTTAATTATTGTTAAGACATTGGTGGCCATTTTTTTGGTTCTTTTTCTTAATGTGCACTTCAAGTGTGTTAATTATTGTTGAGACATTGGTGGCCATTTTTTTGGTTCTTTTTCTTAATGTGCACTTCAAGTGTGTTAATTATTGTTAAGAGATTGGTGGCCATTTTTTTGGTTCTTTTTCTAAATGTGCCCTTCAAGTGTGTTAATTATTGTTAAGACATTGGTGGCCATTTTTTTGGTTCTTTTTCTTAATGTGCACTTCAAGTGTGTTAATTATTGTATAGACATTGGTGGCCATTTTTTTGGTTCTTTTTCTTAATGTGCACTTCAAGTGTGTTAATTATTGTCAAGACATTGGTGGCCATTTTTTTGGTTCTTTTTCTTAATGTGCACTTCAAGTGTGTTAATTATTGTTAAGACATTGGTGGCCATTTTTTTGTTTCTAAATATATAACATATTGGTGGCCATTTTTTTTGTTGTTTTTCTTAATATGCACTTCAAGTGTGTTAATTATTGTATAGACATTGGTGGCCATTTTTTTGGTTCTTTTTCTAAATGTGCCCTTCAAGTGTGTTAATTATTGTTAAGACATTGGTGGCCATTTTTTTGGTTCTTTTTCTTAATGTGCGCTTCAAGTGTGTAAATTATTGTTAAGAGATTGGTGACCATTTTTTTGGTTCTTTTTCTTAATGTGCACTTCAAGTGTGTATTATTGTTGAGACATTGGTGGCCATTTTTTTGGTTCTTTTTCTTAATGTGCACTTCAAGTGTGTTAATTATTGTTAAGACATTGGTGGCCATTTTTTTGGTTCTTTTTCTTAATGTGCACTTCAAGTGTGTTAATTATTGTTGAGACATTGGTGGCCATTTTTTTGGTTCTTTTTCTTAATGTGCACTTCAAGTGTGTTAATTATTGTTAACATATTGGTGGCCATTTTTTTGTTTCTTTTTCTTAATGTGCACTTAAAGTGTGTTAATTATTGTTAAGACATTGGTGGCCATTTTTTGTTTCTTTTTCTTAATGTGCACTTCAAGTGTGTTAATTATTGTTAAGACATTGTTGGCCATTTTTTGGTTCTTTTTCTTAATGTGAACTTAAAGTGTGTTAATTATTGTTAAGAGATTGGTGACCATTTTTTTGGTTCTTTTTCTTAATGTGCACTTCAAGTGTGTTAATTATTGTTGAGACATTAGTGGCCATTTTATTGGTTCTTTTTCTTAATGTGCACTTCAAGTGTGTTAATTATTGTTAAGACATTGGTAGCCATTTTTTGGTTCTTTTTCTTAATGTGCACTTCAAGTGTGTTAATTATTGTTAAGACCTTGGTGGCCATTTTTTTGGTTCTTTTTCTTAATGTGCACTTCAAGTGTGTTAATTATTGTTAAGACATTGGTGGCCATTTTTTTGGTTCTTTTTCTTAATGTGCACTTAAAGTGTGTTAATTATTGTTAAGAGATTGGTGACCATTTTTTTGGTTCTTTTTCTTAATGTGCACTTCAAGTGTGTTAATTATTGTTAAGACATTGGTGACCATTTTTTTGGTTCTTTTCTTAATGTGCACTTCAAGTGTGTTAATTATTGTTAAGACATTGGTGGCCATTTTTTTGGTTCTTTTTCTTAATGTGCACTTCAAGTGTGTTAATTATTGTTAAGACATTGGTGGCCATTTTTTTGGTTCTTTTTCTTAATGTGCACTTCAAGTGTGTTAATTATTGTTAAGACATTGGTGGCCATTTTTTTGGTTCTTTTTCTTAATGTGCACTTCAAGTGTGTTAATTATTGTTAAGACATTGGTGGCCATTTTTTTTGTTTCTTTTTCTTAATGTGCACTTCAAGTGTGTTAATTATTGTTAAGACATTGGTGGCCATTTTTTGGTTCTTTTTCTTAATGGGCACTTCAAGTGTGTTAATTATTGTTAAGACATTGGTGACCATTTTTTTGGTTCTTTTTCTTAATGTGCACTTCAAGTGTGTTAATTATTGTTAAGAGATTGGTGGCCATTTTTTTGGTTCTTTTTCTTAATGTGCACTTCAAGTGTGTTAATTATTGTTAAGAGATTGGTGACCATTTTTTTGGTTCTTTTTCTTAATGTGCACTTCAAGTGTGTTAATTATTGTTAAGACATTGGTGACCATTTTTTTGGTTCTTTTTCTTAATGTGCACTTCAAGTGTGTTAATTATTGTTAAGACATTGGTGGCCATTTTTTTTGTTCTTTTTCTTAATGTGCACTTCAAGTGTGTTAATTATTGTTAAGACATTGGTGGCCATTTTTTTGGTTCTTTTTCTTAATGTGCACTTGAAGTGTGTTAATTATTGTTAAGACATTGGTGGCCATTTTTTTGGTTCTTTTTCTTAATGTGCACTTCAAGTGTGTTAATGATTGTTAAGACATTGGTGGCCATTTTTTTGGTTCTTTTTCTTAATGTGCACTTCAAGTGTGTTAATTATTGTTAAGAGATTGGTGACCATTTTTTTGGTTCTTTTTCTTAATGTGCACTTTAAGTGTGTTAATTTTTGTTAAGACATTGGTGACCATTTTTTTGGTTCTTTTTCTTAATGTGCACTTCAAGTGTGTTAATTATTGTTAAGACATTGGTGGCCATTTTTTTGGTTCTTTTTCTTAATGTGCACTTCAAGTGTGTTAATTATTGGTAAGACATTGGTGGCCATTTTTTTGGTTCTTTTTCTTAATGTGCACTTCAAGGGTGTTAATTATTGTTAAGACATTGGTGGCCATTTTTTTGGTTCTTTTTCTTAATGTGCACTTCAAGTGTGTTAATTATTGTTAAGACATTGGTGGCCATTTTTTTGTTTCTTTTTCTTAATGTGCACTTCAAGTGTGTTAATTATTGTTAAGACATTGGTGGCCATTTTTTGGTTCTTTTTCTTAATGTGCACTTCAAGTGTGTTAATTATTGTTAAGACATTAGTGGCCATTTTTTTGGTTCTTTTTCTTAATGTGCACTTCAAGTGTGTTAATTATTGTTAAGACATTGGTGGCCATTTTTTGGTTCTTTTTCTTAATGTGCACTTCAAGTGTGTTAATTATTGTTAAGACATTGGTGGCCATTTTTTTGGTTCTTTTTCTTAATGTGCACTTCAAGTGTGTTAATTATTGTTAAGACATTGGTGGCCATTTTTTTGGTTCTTTTTCTTAATGTGCACTTCAAGTGTGTTAATTATTGTTAAGACATTGGTGGCCACTTTTTGGTTCTTTTTCTTAATGTGCACTTAAAGTGTGTTAATTATTGTTAAGAGATTGGTGACCATTTTTTTGGTTCTTTTTCTTAATGTGCACTTCAAGTGTGTTAATTATTGTTAAGACATTGGTGGCCATTTTGTTTGTTTCTTGTTCTTAATGTGCACTTCAAGTGTGTTAATTATTGTTAAGACATTGGTGGCCATTTTTTTGGTTCTTTTTCTTAATGTGCACTTCAAGTGTGTTAATTATTGTTAAGACATTGGTGGCCATTTTTTTGGTTCTTTTTCTTAATGTGCACTTCAAGTGTGTTAATTATTGTTAAGACATTGGTGGCCATTTTTTTGGTTATTTTTCTTAATGTGCACTTCAAGTGTGTTAATTATTGTTAAGACATTGGTGGCCATTTTTTTGGTTCTTTTTCTTAATGTGCACTTCAAGTGTGTTAATTATTGTTAAGACATTGGTGGCCATTTTTTTGGTTCTTTTTCTTAATGTGCACTTAAAGTGTGTTAATTATTGTTAAGACCTTGGTGGCCATTTTTTTGGTTCTTTTTCTTAATGTGCACTTCAAGTGTGTTAATTATTGTTGAGACATTGGTGGCCATTTTTTTGGTTCTTTTTCTTAATGTGCACTTCAAGTGTGTTAATTATTGTTAAGACATTGGTGGCCATTTTTTTGGTTCTTTTTCTTAATGTGCACTTCAAGTGTGTTAATTATTGTTAAGACATTGGTGGCCATTTTTTTGGTTCTTTTTCTTAATGTGCACTTCAAGTGTGTAAATTATTGTTAAGAGATTGGTGACTATTTTTTTGGTTCTTTTTCTTAATGTGCACTTCAAGTGTGTTAATTATTGTTGAGACATTGGTGGCCATTTTTTTTGTTTCTTTTTCTTAATGTGCACTTCAAGTGTGTTAATTATTGTTAAGACATTGGTGGCCATTTTTTTGGTTCTTTTTCTTAATGTGCACTTCAAGTGTGTTAATTATTGTTAAGACATTGGTGGCCATTTTTTTGGTTCTTTTTCTTAATGTGCACTTCAAGTGTGTTAATTATTGTTAAGAGATTGGTGGCCATTTTTTTGGTTCTTTTTCTTAATGTGCACTTCAAGTGTGTTAATTATTGTTGAGACATTGGTGGCCATTTTTTTGGTTCTTTTTCTTAATGTGCACTTCAAGTGTGTTAATTATTGTTAACATATTGGTGGCCATTTTTTTTTTCTTTTTCTTAATGTGCACTTAAAGTGTGTTAATTATTGTTAAGACATTGGTGGCCATTTTTTCTTTCTTTTTCTTAATGTGCACTTCAAGTGTGTTAATTATTGTTAAGACATTGGTGGCCATTTGTTTTGTTTCTTTTTCTTAATGTGCACTTAAAGTGTGTTAATTATTGTTAAGAGATTGGTGACCATTTTTTTGGTTCTTTTTCTTAATGTGCACTTCAAGTGTGTTAATTATTGTTGAGACATTAGTGGCCATTTTTTTGGTTCTTTTTCTTAATGTGCACTTCAAGTGTGTTAATTATTGTTAAGACATTGGTGGCCATTTTTTGGTTCTTTTTCTTAATGTGCACTTCAAGTGTGTTAATTATTGTTAAGACATTGGTGACCATTTTTTTGGTTCTTTTTCTTAATGTGCACTTCAAGTGTGTTAATTATTGTTAAGACATTGGTGACCATTTTTTTGGTTCTTTTTCTTAATGTGCACTTCAAGTGTGTTAATTATTGTTAAGACATTGGTGACCATTTTTTTGGTTCTTTTTCTTAATGTGCACTTCAAGTGTGTTAATTATTGTTAAGACATTGGTGACCATTTTTTTGGTTCTTTTTCTTAATGTGCACTTCAAGTGTGTTAATTATTGCTAAGATATTGGTGGCCATTTTTTTGGTTCTTTTTCTTAATGTGCACTTCAAGTGTGTTAATTATTGTTAAGACATTGGTGGCCATTTTTTTGGTTCTTTTTCTTAATGTGCACTTCAAGTGTGTTAATTATTGTTAAGACATTGGTGGCCATTTTTTGGTTCTTTTTCTTAATGTGCACTTCAAGTGTGTTAATTATTGTTAAGACATTAGTGGCCATTTTTTTGGTTCTTTTTCTTAATGTGCACTTCAAGTGTGTTAATTATTGTTAAGACATTGGTGGCCATTTTTTTGGTTCTTTTTCTTAATGTGCACTTCAAGTGTGTTAATTATTGTTAAGACATTAGTGGCCATTTTTTTGGTTCTTTTTCTTAATGTGCACTTCAAGTGTGTTAATTATTGTTAAGAAATTGGTGGCCATTTTTTTGGTTTTTTTCTTAATGTGCACTTCAAGTGTGTTAATTATTGTTAAGACATTGGTGGCCATTTTTTTGGTTCTTTTTCTTAATGTGCACTTTAAGTGTGTTAATTATTGTTAAGAGATTGGTGGCCATTTTTTTGTTTCTTTTTCTTAATGTGCACTTAAAGTGTGTTAATTATTGTTAAGAGATTGGTGACCATTTTTTTGGTTCTTTTTCTTAATGTGCCCTTCAAGTGTGTTAATTATTGTTAAGACATTGGTGGCCATTTTTTTGGTTCTTTTTCTTAATGTGCACTGCAAGTGTGTTAATTATTGTTAAGACATTAGTGGCCATTTTTTTGGTTCTTTTTCTTAATGTGCACTTCAAGTGTGTTAATTATTGTTAAGACATTGGTGGCCATTTTTTTGTTTCTTTTTCTTAATGTGCACTTCAAGTATGTTAATTATTGTTAAGACATTGGTGGCCATTTTTTGGTTCTTTTTCTTAATGTGCACTTAAAGTGTGTTAATTATTGTTAAGAGATTGGTGACCATTTTTTGGTTCTTTTTCTTAATGTGCACTTCAAGTGTGTTAATTATTGTTAAGACATTAGTGGCCATTTTTTTGGTTCTTTTTCTTAATGTGCACTTCAAGTGTGTTAATTATTGTTAAGACATTGGTGACCATTTTTTTGGTTCTTTTTCTTAATGTGCACTTCAAGTGTGTTAATTATTGTTAAGACATTGGTGGCCATTTTTTTGGTTCTTTTTCTTAATGTGCACTTCAAGTGTGTTAATTATTGTTAAGAGATTGGTGACCATTTTTTTGGTTCTTTTTCTTAATGTGCACTTCAAGTGTGTTAATTATTGTTAAGAGATTGGTGGCCATTTTTTTGTTTCTTTTTCTTAATGTGCACTTCAAGTGTGTTAATTATTGTTAAGAGATTGGTGGCCATTTTTTTGGTTCTTTTTCTTAATGTGCACTTCAAGTGTGTTAATTATTGTTAAGACATTGGTGGCCATTTTTTTGGTTCTTTTTCTTAATGTGCACTTCAAGTGTGTTAATTATTGTTAAGACATTGGTGGCCATTTTTTGGTTCTTTTTCTTAATGTGCACTTCAAGTGTGTTAATTATTGTTAAGACATTAGTGGCAATTTTTTTGGTTCTTTTTCTTAATGTGCACTTCAAGTGTGTTAATTATTGTTAAGACATTGGTGGCCATTTTTTGGTTCTTTTTCTTAATGTGCACTTCAAGTGTGTTAATTATTGTTAAGACATTAGTGGCCATTTTTTTGGTTCTTTTTCTTAATGTGCACTTCAAGTGTGTTAATTATTGTTAAGACATTGGTGGCCATTTTTTTGGTTCTTTTTCTTAATGTGCACTTCAAGTGTGTTAATTATTGTTAAGACATTGGTGGCCATTTTTTTGGTTCTTTTTCTTAATGTGCACTTCAAGTGTGTTAATTATTGTTAAGACATTGGTGGCCATTTTTTGGTTCTTTTTCTTAATGTGCACTTAAAGTGTGTTAATTATTATTAAGAGATTGGTGACCATTTTTTTGGTTCTTTTTCTTAATGTGCCCTTCAAGTGTGTTAATTATTGTTAAGACATTGGTGGCCATTTTTTTTGTTTCTTTTTCTTAATGTGCACTTCAAGTGTGTTAATTATTGTTAAGACATTGGTGGCCATTTTTTTGGTTCTTTTTCTGAATGTGCACTTCAAGTGTGTTAATTATTGTTAAGACATTGGTGGCCATTTTTTTGGTTCTTTTTCTTAATGTGCACTTCAAGTGTGTTAATTATTGTTAAGACATTGGTGGCCATTTTTTTGGTTCTTTTTCTTAATGTGCACTTCAAGTGTGTTAATAATTGTTAAGACATTGGTGGCCATTTTTTTGGTTCTTTTTCTTAATGTGCACTTCAAGTGTGTTAATTATTGTTAAGACATTGGTGGCCATTTTTTTGGTTCTTTTTCTTAATGTGCACTTAAAGTGTGTTAATTATTGTTAAGACATTGGTGGCCATTTTTTTGGTTCTTTTTCTTAATGTGCACTTAGAGTGTGTTAATTATTGTTAAGACATTGGTGGCCATTTTTTTGGTTCTTGTTCTTAATGTGCACTTCAAGTGTGTTAATTATTGTTAAGACATTGGTGGCCATTTTTTTGGTTCTTTTTCTTAATGTGCACTTCAAGTGTGTTAATTATTGTTAAGACATTGGTGGCCATTTTTTTGGTTCTTTTTCTTAATGTGCCCTTCAAGTGTGTTAATTATTGTTAAGACATTGGTGGCCATTTTTTTTGTTTCTTTTTCTTAATGTGCACTTCAAGTGTGTTAATTATTGTTAAGACATTGGTGACCATTTTTTTGGTTCTTTTTCTTAATGTGCACTTCAAGTGTGTTAATTATTGTTAAGACATTGGTGGCCATTTTTTTGGTTCTTTTTCTTTATGTGCACTTCAAGTGTGTTAATTATTGTTAAGACATTGGTGGCCATTTTTTTGGTTCTTTTTCTTAATGTGCACTTCAAGTGTGTTAATTATTGTTAAGACATTGGTGGCCATTTTTTGGTTCTTTTTCTTAATGTGCACTTCAAGTGTGTTAATTA
This sequence comes from Euprymna scolopes, assembly GCF_053919585.1. Taxonomy (NCBI): domain Eukaryota; kingdom Metazoa; phylum Mollusca; class Cephalopoda; order Sepiida; family Sepiolidae; genus Euprymna; species Euprymna scolopes. The sequence continues at coordinate 88,351,600 of NC_136527.1, read as the reverse complement.
TTGTTAAGACATTAGTGGCCATTTTTTTGGTTCTTTTTCTTAATGTGCACTTCAAGTGTGTTAATTATTGTTAAGACATTGGTGGCCATTTTTTGGTTCTTTTTCTTAATGTGCACTTCAAGTGTGGTGATTATTGTTAAGACATTAGTGGCCATTTTTTTGGTTCTTTTTCTTAATGTGCACTTCAAGTGTGTTAATTTTTGTTAAGACATTGGTGGCCATTTTTTTGGTTCTTTTTCTTAATGTGCACTTCAAGTGTGTTAATTATTGTTAAGACATTGGTGGCCATTTTTTTGGTTCTTTTTCTTAATGTGCACTTCAAGTGTGTTAATTATTGTTAAGACATTGGTGGCCATTTTTTGGTTCTTTTTCTTAATGTGCACTTAAAGTGTGTTAATTATTGTTAAGAGATTGGTGACCATTTTTTTGGTTCTTTTTCTTAATGTGCCCTTCAAGTGTGTTAATTATTGTTAAGACATTGGTGGCCATTTTTTTTGTTTCTTTTTCTTAATGTGCACTTCAAGTGTGTTAATTATTGTTAAGACATTGGTGGCCATTTTTTTGGTTCTTTTTCTGAATGTGCACTTCAAGTGTGTTAATTATTGTTAAGACATTGGTGGCCATTTTTTTGGTTCTTTTTCTTAATGTGCACTTAAAGTGTGTTAATTATTGTTAAGACATTGGTGGCCATTTTTTTGGTTCTTTTTCTTAATGTGCACTTCAAGTGTGTTAATTATTGTTAAGACATTGGTGGCCATTTTTTTGGTTCTTTTTCTTAATGTGCACTTCAAGTGTGTTAATTATTGTTAAGACATTGATGGCCATTTTTTTGGTTCTTTTTCTTAATGTGCACTTAAAGTGTGTTAATTATTGTTAAGACATTGGTGGCCATTTTTTTGGTTCTTTTTCTTAATGTGCACTTCAAGTGTGTTAATTATTGTTAAGACATTGGTGGCCATTTTTTTGGTTCTTTTTCTTAATGTGCACTTAAAGTGTGTTAATTATTGTTAAGACATTGGTGGCCATTTTTTTGGTTCTTTTTCTTAATGTGCACTTCAAGTGTGTTAATTATTGTTAAGACATTGGTGGCCATTTTTTTGGTTTTTTTCTTAATGTGCACTTCAAGTGTGTTAATTATTGTTAAGACATTGGTGGCCATTTTTTTGGTTCTTTTTCTTAATGTGCACTTTAAGTGTGTTAATTATTGTTAAGAGATTGGTGGCCATTTTTTTGTTTCTTTTTCTTAATGTGCACTTAAAGTGTGTTAATTATTGTTAAGAGATTGGTGACCATTTTTTTGGTTCTTTTTCTTAATGTGCCCTTCAAGTGTGTTAATTATTGTTAAGACATTGGTGGCCATTTTTTTGGTTCTTTTTCTTAATGTGCACTGCAAGTGTGTTCATTATTGTTAAGACATTAGTGGCCATTTTTTTGGTTCTTTTTCTTAATGTGCACTTCAAGTGTGTTAATTATTGTTAAGACATTGGTGGCCATTTTTTTGTTTCTTTTTCTTAATGTGCACTTCAAGTATGTTAATTATTGTTAAGACATTGGTGGCCATTTTTTGGTTCTTTTTCTTAATGTGCACTTAAAGTGTGTTAATTATTGTTAAGAGATTGGTGACCATTTTTTTGGTTCTTTTTCTTAATGTGCACTTCAAGTGTGTTAATTATTGTTAAGACATTAGTGGCCATTTTTTTGGTTCTTTTTCTTAATGTGCACTTCAAGTGTGTTAATTATTGTTAAGACATTGGTGACCATTTTTTTGGTTCTTTTTCTTAATGTGCACTTCAAGTGTGTTAATTATTGTTAAGACATTGGTGGCCATTTTTTTGGTTCTTTTTCTTAATGTGCACTTCAAGTGTGTTAATTATTGTTAAGAGATTGGTGACCATTTTTTTGGTTCTTTTTCTTAATGTGCACTTCAAGTGTGTTAATTATTGTTAAGAGATTGGTGACCATTTTTTTGGTTCTTTTTCTTAATGTGCACTTCAAGTGTGTTAATTATTGTTAAGACATTGGTGGCCATTTTTTTGGTTCTTTTTCTTAATGTGCACTTCAAGTGTGTTAATTATTGTTAAGACATTGGTGGCCATTTTTTTGGTTCTTTTTCTTAATGTGCACTTCAAGTGTGTTAATTATTGTTAAGACATTGGTGGCCATTTTTTGGTTCTTTTTCTTAATGTGCACTTCAAGTGTGTTAATTATTGTTAAGACATTAGTGGCAATTTTTTTGGTTCTTTTTCTTAATGTGCACTTCAAGTGTGTTAATTATTGTTAAGACATTGGTGGCCATTTTTTGGTTCTTTTTCTTAATGTGCACTTCAAGTGTGTTAATTATTGTTAAGACATTAGTGGCCATTTTTTTGGTTCTTTTTCTTAATGTGCACTTCAAGTGTGTTAATTATTGTTAAGACATTGGTGGCCATTTTTTTGGTTCTTTTTCTGAATGTGCACTTCAAGTGTGTTAATTATTGTTAAGACATTGGTGGCCATTTTTTTGGTTCTTTTTCTTAATGTGCACTTCAAGTGTGTTAATTATTGTTAAGACATTGGTGGCCATTTTTTTGGTTCTTTTTCTTAATGTGCACTTCAAGTGTGTTAATAATTGTTAAGACATTGGTGGCCATTTTTTTGGTTCTTTTTCTTAATGTGCACTTCAAGTGTGTTAATTATTGTTAAGACATTGGTGGCCATTTTTTTGGTTCTTTTTCTTAATGTGCACTTCAAGTGTGTTAATTATTGTTAAGACATTGGTGGCCATTTTTTTGTTTCTTTTTCTTAATGTGCACTTCAAGTATGTTAATTATTGTTAAGACATTGGTGGCCATTTTTTGGTTCTTTTTCTCTATGTGCACTTAAAGTGTGTTAATTATTGTTAAGAGATTGGTGACCATTTTTTTGGTTCTTTTTCTTAATGTGCACTTCAAGTGTGTTAATTATTGTTAAGACATTAGTGGCCATTTTTTTGGTTCTTTTTCTTAATGTGCACTTCAAGTGTGTTAATTATTGTTAAGACATTGGTGACCATTTTTTTGGTTCTTTTTCTTAATGTGCACTTCAAGTGTGTTAATTATTGTTAAGACATTGGTGGCCATTTTTTTGGTTCTTTTTCTTAATGTGCACTTCAAGTGTGTTAATTATTGTTAAGAGATTGGTGACCATTTTTTTGGTTCTTTTTCTTAATGTGCACTTCAAGTGTGTTAATTATTGTTAAGAGATTGGTGACCATTTTTTTGGTTCTTTTTCTTAATGTGCACTTCAAGTGTGTTAATTATTGTTAAGACATTGGTGGCCATTTTTTTGGTTCTTTTTCTTAATGTGCACTTCAAGTGTGTTAATTATTGTTAAGACATTGGTGGCCATTTTTTTGGTTCTTTTTCTTAATGTGCACTTCAAGTGTGTTAATTATTGTTAAGACATTGGTGGCCATTTTTTGGTTCTTTTTCTTAATGTGCACTTCAAGTGTGTTAATTATTGTTAAGACATTAGTGGCAATTTTTTTGGTTCTTTTTCTTAATGTGCACTTCAAGTGTGTTAATTATTGTTAAGACATTGGTGGCCATTTTTTGGTTCTTTTTCTTAATGTGCACTTCAAGTGTGTTAATTATTGTTAAGACATTAGTGGCCATTTTTTTGGTTCTTTTTCTTAATGTGCACTTCAAGTGTGTTAATTATTGTTAAGACATTGGGGGCCATTTTTTTGGTTCTTTTTCTGAATGTGCACTTCAAGTGTGTTAATTATTGTTAAGACATTGGTGGCCATTTTTTTGGTTCTTTTTCTTAATGTGCACTTCAAGTGTGTTAATTATTGTTAAGACATTGGTGGCCATTTTTTTGGTTCTTTTTCTTAATGTGCACTTCAAGTGTGTTAATAATTGTTAAGACATTGGTGGCCATTTTTTTGGTTCTTTTTCTTAATGTGCACTTCAAGTGTGTTAATTATTGTTTAGACATTGGTGGCCATTTTTTTGGTTCTTTTTCTTAATGTGCACTTAAAGTGTGTTAATTATTGTTAAGACATTGGTGGCCATTTTTTTGGTTCTTTTTCTTAATGTGCACTGCAAGTGTGTTAATTATTGTTAAGACATTGGTGGCCATTTTTTTGGTTCTTGTTCTTAATGTGCACTTCAAGTGTGTTAATTATTGCTAAGAGATTGGTGGCCATTTTTTTTTTGTTCTGTTTCTTAATGTGCACTGCAAGTGTGTTAATTATTGTTAAGACATTGGTGGCCATTTTTTTGGTTCTTGTTCTTAATGTGCACTTCAAGTGTGTTAATTATTGCTAAGAGATTGGTGGCCATTTTTTTTTGTTCTGTTTCTTAATGTGCACTTCAAGTGTGTTAATTATTGCTAAGACATTGGTGGCCATTTTTTTGGTTCTTTTTCTTAATGTGCACTTCAAGTGTGTTAATTATTGCTAAGAGATTGGTGGCCATTTTTTTTTGTTCTGTTTCTTAATGTGCACTTCAAGTGTGTTAATTATTGTTAAGACATTGGTGGCCATTTTTTTGGTTCTTTTTCTTAATGTGCACTTCAAGTGTGTTAATTATTGTTAAGACATTGGTGGCCATTTTTTTGGTTCTTTTTCTTAATGTGCCCTTCAAGTGTGTTAATTATTGTTAAGACATTGGTGGCCATTTTTTTTGTTTCTTTTTCTTAATGTGCACTTCAAGTGTGTTAATTATTGTTAAGACATTGGTGACCATTTTTTTGGTTCTTTTTCTTAATGTGTACTACAAGTGTGTTAATTATTGTTAAGACATTGGTGGCCATTTTTTTGGTTCTTTTTCTTAATGTGCACTTCAAGTGTGTTAATTATTGTTAAGACATTGGTGGCCATTTTTTTTGTTCTTTTTCTTAATGTGCACTTCAAGTGTGTTAATTATTGTTAAGACATTGGTGGCCATTTTTTGGTTCTTTTTCTTAATGTGCACTTCAAGTGTGTTAATTATTGTTAAGACATTAGTGGCCATTTTTTTGGTTCTTTTTCTTAATGTGCACTTCAAGTGTGTTAATTATTGTTAAGACATTGGTGGCCATTTTTTGGTTCTTTTTCTTAATGTGCACTTCAAGTGTGGTGATTATTGTTAAGACATTAGTGGCCATTTTTTTGGTTCTTTTTCTTAATGTGCACTTCAAGTGTGTTAATTATTGTTAAGACATTGGTGGCCATTTTTTTGGTTCTTTTTCTTAATGTGCACTTCAAGTGTGTTAATTATTGTTAAGACATTGGTGGCCATTTTTTTGGTTCTTTTTCTTAATGTGCACTTCAAGTGTGTTAATTATTGTTAAGAGATTTGTGGCCATTTTTTGGTTCTTTTTCTTAATGTGCACTTAAAGTGTGTTAATTATTGTTAAGAGATTAGTGACCATTTTTTTGGTTCTTTTTCTTAATGTGCCCTTCAAGTGTGTTAATTATTGTTAAGACATTGGTGGCCATTTTTTTTGTTTCTTTTTCTTAATGTGCACTTCAAGTGTGTTAATTATTGTTAAGACATTGGTGGCCATTTTTTTGGTTCTTTTTCTGAATGTGCACTTCAAGTGTGTTAATTATTGTTAAGACATTGGTGGCCATTTTTTTGGTTCTTTTTCTTAATGTGCACTTCAAGTGTGTTAATTATTGTTAAGACATTGGTGGCCATTTTTTTGGTTCTTTTTCTTAATGTGCACTTCAAGTGTGTTAATTATTGTTAAGACATTGGTGGCCATTTTTTTGGTTCTTTTTCTTAATGTGCACTTCAAGTGTGTTAATTATTGTTAAGACATTGATGGCCATTTTTTTGGTTCTTTTTCTTAATGTGCACTTAAAGTGTGTTAATTATTGTTAAGACATTGGTGGCCATTTTTTTGGTTCTTTTTCTTAATGTGCACTTCAAGTGTGTTAATTATTGTTAAGACATTGGTGGCCATTTTTTTGGTTCTTTTTCTTAATGTTCACTTAAAGTGTGTTAATTATTGTTAAGACATTGGTGGCCATTTTTTTGGTTCTTTTTCTTAATGTGCACTTCAAGTGTGTTAATTATTGTTAAGACATTGGTGGCCATTTTTTTGGTTCTTTTTCTTAATGTGCACTTCAAGTGTGTTTATTATTGTTAAGACATTGGTGACCATTTTTTTGGTTCTTTTTCTTAATGTGCACTTCAAGTGTGTTAATTATTGTTAAGACATTGGTGGCCATTTTTTTGGTTCTTTTTCTTAATGTGCCCTTCAAGTGTGTTAATTATTGTTAAGACATTGGTGGCCATTTTTTTTGTTTCTTTTTCTTAATGTGCACTTCAAGTGTGTTAATTATTGTTAAGACATTGGTGACCATTTTTTTGGTTCTTTTTCTTAATGTGTACTACAAGTGTGTTAATTATTGTTAAGACATTGGTGGCCATTTTTTTGGTTCTTTTTCTTAATGTGCACTTCAAGTGTGTTAATTATTGTTAAGACATTGGTGGCCATTTTTTTTGTTCTTTTTCTTAATGTGCACTTCAAGTGTGTTAATTATTGTTAAGACATTGGTGGCCATTTTTTGGTTCTTTTTCTTAATGTGCACTTCAAGTGTGTTAATTATTGTTAAGACATTAGTGGCCATTTTTTTGGTTCTTTTTCTTAATGTGCACTTCAAGTGTGTTAATTATTGTTAAGACATTGGTGGCCATTTTTTGGTTCTTTTTCTTAATGTGCACTTCAAGTGTGGTGATTATTGTGAAGACATTAGTGGCCATTTTTTTGGTTCTTTTTCTTAATGTGCACTTCAAGTGTGTTAATTATTGTTAAGACATTGGTGGCCATTTTTTTGGTTCTTTTTCTTAATGTGCACTTCAAGTGTGTTAATTATTGTTAAGACATTGGTGGCCATTTTTTTGGTTCTTTTTCTTAATGTGCACTTCAAGTGTGTTAATTATTGTTAAGAGATTTGTGGCCATTTTTTGGTTCTTTTTCTTAATGTGCACTTAAAGTGTGTTAATTATTGTTAAGAGATTAGTGACCATTTTTTTGGTTCTTTTTCTTAATGTGCCCTTCAAGTGTGTTAATTATTGTTAAGACATTGGTGGCCATTTTTTTTGTTTCTTTTTCTTAATGTGCACTTCAAGTGTGTTAATTATTGTTAAGACATTGGTGGCCATTTTTTTGGTTCTTTTTCTGAATGTGCACTTCAAGTGTGTTAATTATTGTTAAGACATTGGTGGCCATTTTTTTTGGTTCTTTTTCTTAATGTGCACTTCAAGTGTGTTAATTATTGTTAAGACATTGGTGGCCATTTTTTTGGTTCTTTTTCTTAATGTGCACTTCAAGTGTGTTAATTATTGTTAAGACATTGGTGGCCATTTTTTTGGTTCTTTTTCTTAATGTGCACTTCAAGTGTGTTAATTATTGTTAAGACATTGATGGCCATTTTTTTGGTTCTTTTTCTTAATGTGCACTTAAAGTGTGTTAATTATTGTTAAGACATTGGTGGCCATTTTTTTGGTTCTTTTTCTTAATGTGCACTTCAAGTGTGTTAATTATTGTTAAGACATTGGTGGCCATTTTTTTGGTTCTTTTTCTTAATGTTCACTTAAAGTGTGTTAATTATTGTTAAGACATTGGTGGCCATTTTTTTGGTTCTTTTTCTTAATGTGCACTTCAAGTGTGTTAATTATTGTTAAGACATTGGTGGCCATTTTTTTGGTTCTTTTTCTTAATGTGCACTTCAAGTGTGTTTATTATTGTTAAGACATTGGTGACCATTTTTTTGGTTCTTTTTCTTAATGTGCACTTCAAGTGTGTTAATTATTGTTAAGACATTGGTGGCCATTTTTTTGGTTCTTTTTCTTAATGTGCACTTCAAGTGTGTTAATTATTGTTAAGACATTGGTGGCCATTTTTTTGGTTCTTTTTCTTAATGTGCACTTAAAGTGTGTTAATTATTGTTAAGAGATTGGTGGCCATTTTTTTGTTTCTTTTTCTTAATGTGCACTTCAAGTGTGTTAATTATTGTTAAGACATTGGTGGCCATTTTTTTGGTTCTTTTTCTTAATGTGCACTTCAAGTGTGTTAATTATTGTTAAGACATTGGTGGCCATTTTTTTGGTTCTTTTTCTTAATGTGCACTTCAAGTGTGTTAATTATTGTTAAGACATTGGTGGCCATTTTTTTGGTTCTTTTTCTTAATGTGCACTTCAAGTGTGTTAATTATTGTTAAGAGATTGGTGGCCATTTTTTTGTTTCTTTTTCTTAATGTGCACTTCAAGTGTGTTAATTATTGTTAAGACATTGGTGGCCATTTTTTGGTTCTTTTTCTTAATGTGCACTTAAAGTGTGTTAATTATTGTTAAGAGATTGGTGACCATTTTTTTTGGTTCTTTTTCTTAATGTGCACTTCAAGTGTGTTAATTATTGTTAAGACATTGGTGGCCATTTTTTTGGTTCTTTTTCTTAATGTGCACTTCAAGTGTGTTAATTATTGTTTAGACATTGGTGGCCATTTTTTTTGTTCTTTTTCTTAATGTTCACTTCAAGTGTGTTAATTATTGTTAAGACATTGGTGGCCATTTTTTTGGTTCTTTTTCTTAATGTTCACTTCAATTGTGTAAATTATTGTTAAGACATTGGTGGCCATTTTTTTTGTTCTTTTTCTTAATGTTCACTTCAAGTGTGTTAATTATTGTTAAGACATTGGTGGCCATTTTTTTGGTTCTTTTTCTTAATGTTCACTTCAATTGTGTAAATTATTGTTAAGACATTGGTGGCCATTTTTTTTTGTTCTTTTTCTTAATGTTCACTTCAAGTGTGTTAATTATTGTTTAGACATTGGTGGCAATTTTTTTGGTTCTTTTTCTTAATGTTCACTTCAATTGTGTAAATTATTGTTAAGACATTGGTGGCCATTTTTTTTTGTTCTTTTTCTTAATGTTCACTTCAAGTGTGTTAATTATTGTTAAGACATTGGTGGCCATTTTTTTTTGTTCTTTTTCTTAATGTTCACTTCAAGTGTGTTAATTATTGTTAAGACATTGGTGGCCATTTTTTTTTGTTCTTTTTCTTAATGTTCACTTCAAGTGTGTTAATTATTGTTAAGACATTGGTGGCAATTTTTTTTTGTTCTTTTTCTTAATGTTCACTTCAAGTGTGTTAATTATTGTTAAGACATTGGTGGCCATTTTTTTTTGTTCTTTTTCTTAATGTTCACTTCAAGTGTGTTAATTATTGTTAAGACATTGGTGGCCATTTTTTTTGTTCTTTTTCTTAATGTTCACTTCAAGTGTGTTAATTATTGTTAAGACATTGGTGGCCATTTTTTTTGTTCTTTTTCTTAATGTTCACTTCTATTGTGTAAATTATTGTTATGACATTGGTGGCCATTTTTTTTTGTTCTTTTTCTTAATGTTCACTTCAAGTGTGTTAATTATTGTTAAGACATTGGTGGCCATTTTTTTTGTTCTTTTTCTTAATGTTCACTTCAAGTGTGTTAATTATTGTTAAGACATTGGTGGCCATTTTTTTTGTTCTTTTTCTTAATGTTCACTTCTATTGTGTAAATTATTGTTAAGACATTGGTGGCCATTTTTTTTTGTTCTTTTTCTTAATGTTCACTTCAAGTGTGTTAATTATTGTTAAGACATTGGTGGCCATTTTTTTTGTTCTTTTTCTTAATGTTCACTTCAAGTGTGTTAATTATTGTTAAGACATTGGTGGCCATTTTTTTTGGTTCTTTTTCTTAATGTTCACTTCAAGTGTGTTAATTATTGTTTAGACATTGGTGGCCATTTTTTTTTGTTCTTTTTCTTAATGTTCACTTCAAGTGTGTTAATTATTGTTTAGACATTGGTGGCCATTTTTTTTTGTTCTTTTTCTTAATGTTCACTTCAAGTGTGTTCATTATTGTTTAGACATTGGTGGCCATTTTTTTGGTTCTTTTTCTTAATGTTCACTTCAAGTGTGTTAATTATTGTTAAGACCTTGGTGGCCATTTTTTTGGTTCTTTTTCTTAATGTTCACTTCAAGTGTGTTAATTATTGTTAAGACATTGGTGGCCATTTTTTTGGTTCTTTTTCTTAATGTTCACTTCAAGTGTGTTAATTATTGTTAAGACATTGGTGGCCATTTTTTTTGGTTCTTTTTCTTAATGTTCACTTCAAGTGTGTTAATTATTGTTAAGACATTGGTGGCCATTTTTTTGGTTCTTTTTCTTAATGTTCACTTCAAGTGTGTTAATTATTGTTAAGACATTGGTGGCCATTTTTTTGGTTCTTTTTCTTAATGTTCACTTCAATTGTGTAAATTATTGTTAAGACATTGGTGGCCATTTTTTTGGTTCTTTTTCTTAATGTTCACTTCAATTGTGTAAATTATTGTTAAGACATTGGTGGCCATTTTTTTTTGTTCTTTTTCTTAATGTTCACTTCAAGTGTGTTAATTATTGTTAAGACATTGGTGGCCATTTTTTTTGGTTCTTTTTCTTAATGTTCACTTCAAGTGTGTTAATTATTGTTTAGACATTGGTGGCCATTTTTTTTTGTTCTTTTTCTTAATGTTCACTTCAAGTGTGTTAATTATTGTTTAGACATTGGTGGCCATTTTTTTTTGTTCTTTTTCTTAATGTTCACTTCAAGTGTGTTCATTATTGTTTAGACATTGGTGGCCATTTTTTTGGTTCTTTTTCTTAATGTTCACTTCAAGTGTGTTAATTATTGTTAAGACCTTGGTGGCCATTTTTTTGGTTCTTTTTCTTAATGTTCACTTCAAGTGTGTTAATTATTGTTAAGACATTGGTGGCCATTTTTTTGGTTCTTTTTCTTAATGTTCACTTCAAGTGTGTTAATTATTGTTAAGACATTGGTGGCCATTTTTTTTGGTTCTTTTTCTTAATGTTCACTTCAAGTGTGTTAATTATTGTTAAGACATTGGTGGCCATTTTTTTGGTTCTTTTTCTTAATGTTCACTTCAAGTGTGTTAATTATTGTTAAGACATTGGTGGCCATTTTTTTGGTTCTTTTTCTTAATGTTCACTTCAATTGTGTAAATTATTGTTAAGACATTGGTGGCCATTTTTTTGGTTCTTTTTCTTAATGTTCACTTCAATTGTGTAAATTATTGTTAAGACATTGGTGGCCATTTTTTTTTGTTCTTTTTCTTAATGTTCACTTCAAGTGTGTTAATTATTGTTAAGACATTGGTGGCCATTTTTTTTTTGTTCTTTTTCTAAATGTTCACTTCAAGTGTGTAAATTATTGTTAAGACATTGGTGGCCATTTTTTTTTGTTCTTTTTCTTAATGTTCACTTCAAGTGTGTTAATTATTGTTAAGACATTGGTGGCCATTTTTTTTTGTTCTTTTTCTTAATGTTCACTTCAAGTGTGTTAATTATTGTTTAGACATTGGTGGCCATTTTTTTGGTTCTTTTTCTTAATGTTCACTTCAAGTGTGTTAATTATTGTTAAGACATTGGTGGCCATTTTTTTGGTTCTTTTTCTTAATGTTCACTTCAATTGTGTAAATTATTGTTAAGACATTGGTGGCCATTTTTTTGGTTCTTTTTCTAAATGTTCACTTCAAGTGTGTTAATTATTGTTAAGACATTGGTGGCCATTTTTTTTTGTTCTTTTTCTTAATGTTCACTTCAAGTGTGTAAATTATTGTTAAGACATTGGTGGCCATTTTTTTTTGTTCTTTTTCTTAATGTTCACTTCAAGTGTGTTAATTATTGTTAAGACATTGGTGGCCATTTTTTTTTGTTCTTTTTCTTAATGTTCACTTCAAGTGTGTTAATTATTGTTAAGACATTGGTGGCCATTTTTTTTTGGTTCTTTTTCTTAATGTTCACTTCAATTGTGTTAATTATTGTTAAGACATTGGTGGCCATTTTTTTTGTTCTTTTTCTTAATGTTCACTTCAAGTGTGTTAATTATTGTTAAGACATTGGTGGCCATTTTTTTTTGTTCTTTTTCTTAATGTTCACTTCAAGTGTGTTAATTATTGTTAAGACATTGGTGGCCAATTTTTTTTTGTTCTTTTTCTAAATGTTCACTTCAAGTGTGTAAATTATTGTTAAGACATTGGTGGCCATTTTTTTTGGTTCTTTTTCTTAATGTTCACTTCAAGTGTGTTAATTATTGTTAAGACATTGGTGGCCATTTTTTTTTGTTCTTTTTCTTAATGTTCACTTCAAGTGTGTAAATTATTGTTAAGACATTGGTGGCCATTTTTTTTTGTTCTTTTTCTTAATGTTCACTTCAAGTGTGTTAATTATTGTTTAGACATTGGTGGCCATTTTTTTGGTTCTTTTTCTAAATGTTCACTTCAAGTGTGTTAATTATTGTTAAGACATTGGTGGCCATTTTTTTTTGTTCTTTTTCTTAATGTTCACTTCAAGTGTGTTAATTATTGTTAAGACATTGGTGGCCATTTTTTTGGTTCTTTTTCTTAATGTTCACTTCAAGTGTGTAAATTATTGTTAAGACATTGGTGGCCATTTTTTTTTTGTTCTTTTTCTTAATGTTCACTTCAAGTGTGTTAATTATTGTTAAGACATTGGTGGCCATTTTTTTTTGTTCTTTTTCTTAATGTTCACTTCAAGTGTGTAAATTATTGTTAAGACATTGGTGGCCATTTTTTTTTGTTCTTTTTCTTAATGTTCACTTCAAGTGTGTTAATTATTGTTTAGACATTGGTGGCCATTTTTTTGGTTCTTTTTCTAAATGTTCACTTCAAGTGTGTTAATTATTGTTAAGACATTGGTGGCCATTTTTTTTTGTTCTTTTTCTTAATGTTCACTTCAAGTGTGTTAATTATTGTTAAGACATTGGTGGCCATTTTTTTGGTTCTTTTTCTTAATGTTCACTTCAAGTGTGTTAATTATTGTTAAGACATTGGTGGCCATTTTTTTTTGTTCTTTTTCTTAATGTTCACTTCAAGTGTGTAAATTATTGTTAAGACATTGGTGGCCATTTTTTTTGTTCTTTTTCTTAATGTTCACTTCAAGTGTGTTAATTATTGTTTAGACATTGGTGGCCATTTTTTTTGTTCTTTTTCTTAATGTTCACTTCAATTGTGTAAATTATTGTTTAGACATTGGTGGCCATTTTTTTTTGTTCTTTTTCTTAATGTTCACTTCAAGTGTGTAAATTATTGTTAAGACATTGGTGGCCATTTTTTTTGTTCTTTTTCTTAATGTTCACTTCAAGTGTGTTAATTATTGTTAAGACATTGGTGGCCATTTTTTTGGTTCTTTTTCTTAATGTTCACTTCAAGTGTGTTAATTATTGTTAAGACATTGGTGGCCATTTTTTTTTGTTCTTTTTCTTAATGTTCACTTCAATTGTGTAAATTATTGTTAAGACATTGGTGGCCATTTTTTTTTGTTCTTTTTTTTAATGTTCACTTCAAGTGTGTTAATTATTGTTTAGACATTGGTGGCCATTTTTTTTTGTTCTTTTTCTTAATGTTCACTTCAAGTGTGTTAATTATTGTTAAGACATTGGTGGCCATTTTTTTTTGTTCTTTTTCTTAATGTTCACTTCAAGTGTGTTAATTATTGTTAAGACATTGGTGGCCATTTTTTTTTGTTCTTTTTCTTAATGTTCACTTCAAGTGTGTTAATTATTGTTAAGACATTGGTGGCCATTTTTTTTGTTCTTTTTCTTAATGTTCACTTCAATTGTGTAAATTATTGTTTAGACATTGGTGGCCATTTTTTTTTGTTCTTTTTCTTAATGTTCACTTCAAGTGTGTAAATTATTGTTAAGACATTGGTGGCCATTTTTTTTTGTTCTTTTTCTTAATGTTCACTTCAAGTGTGTTAATTATTGTTTAGACATTGGTGGCCATTTTTTTTTGTTCTTTTTCTTAATGTTCACTTCAAGTGTGTTAATTATTGTTAAGACATTGGTGGCCATTTTTTTTTGTTCTTTTTCTTAATGTTCACTTCAAGTGTGTTAATTATTGTTTAGACATTGGTGGCCATTTTTTTTTGTTCTTTTTCTTAATGTTCACTTCAAGTGTGTTAATTATTGTTAAGACATTGGTGGCCATTTTTTTTTGTTCTTTTTCTTAATGTTCACTTCAAGTGTGTTAATTATTGTTTAGACATTGGTGGCCATTTTTTTGGTTCTTTTTCTTAATGTTCACTTCAAGTGTGTTAATTATTGTTAAGACATTGGTGGCCATTTTTTTGGTTCTTTTTCTTAATGTTCACTTCAAGTGTGTTAATTATTGTTAAGACATTGGTGGCCATTTTTTTGGTTCTTTTTCTTAATGTTCACTTCAAGTGTGTTAATTATTGTTAAGACATTGGTGGCCATTTTTTTTTGTTCTTTTTCTTAATGTTCACTTCAAGTGTGTAAATTATTGTTAAGACATTGGTGGCCATTTTTTTTGTTCTTTTTCTTAATGTTCACTTCAAGTGTGTTAATTATTGTTAAGACATTGGTGGCCATTTTTTTTTGTTCTTTTTCTTAATGTTCACTTCAAGTGTGTTAATTATTGTTAAGACATTGGTGGCCATTTTTTTTTGGTTCTTTTTCTTAATGTTCACTTCAATTGTGTTAATTATTGTTAAGACATTGGTGGCCATTTTTTTTGTTCTTTTTCTTAATGTTCACTTCAAGTGTGTTAATTATTGTTAAGACATTGGTGGCCATTTTTTTTTGTTCTTTTTCTTAATGTTCACTTCAAGTGTGTTAATTATTGTTAAGACATTGGTGGCCATTTTTTTTTGTTCTTTTTCTAAATGTTCACTTCAAGTGTGTAAATTATTGTTAAGACATTGGTGGCCATTTTTTTTTGTTCTTTTTCTTAATGTTCACTTCAAGTGTGTTAATTATTGTTAAGACATTGGTGGCCATTTTTTTTTGTTCTTTTTCTTAATGTTCACTTCAAGTGTGTAAATTATTGTTAAGACATTGGTGGCCATTTTTTTTTTGTTCTTTTTCTTAATGTTCACTTCAAGTGTGTTAATTATTGTTTAGACATTGGTGGCCATTTTTTTTTGTTCTTTTTCTTAATGTTCACTTCAAGTGTGTTAATTATTGTTAAGACATTGGTGGCCATTTTTTTTTGTTCTTTTTCTTAATGTTCACTTCAAGTGTGTAAATTATTGTTAAGACATTGGTGGCCATTTTTTTTTGTTCTTTTTCTTAATGTTCACTTCAAGTGTGTTAATTATTGTTAAGACATTGGTGGCCATTTTTTTGGTTCTTTTTCTTAATGTTCACTTCAAGTGTGTTAATTATTGTTAAGACATTGGTGGCCATTTTTTTTTGTTCTTTTTCTTAATGTTCACTTCAATTGTGTAAATTATTGTTAAGACATTGGTGGCCATTTTTTTTTGTTCTTTTTCTTAATGTTCACTTCAAGTGTGTTAATTATTGTTTAGACATTGGTGGCCATTTTTTTTTGTTCTTTTTCTTAATGTTCACTTCAAGTGTGTTAATTATTGTTAAGACATTGGTGGCCATTTTTTTTTTGTTCTTTTTCTTAATGTTCACTTCAAGTGTGTTAATTATTGTTAAGACATTGGTGGCCATTTTTTTTTGTTCTTTTTCTTAATGTTCACTTCAAGTGTGTTAATTATTGTTAAGACATTGGTGGCCATTTTTTTTGTTCTTTTTCTTAATGTTCACTTCAATTGTGTAAATTATTGTTTAGACATTGGTGGCCATTTTTTTTTGTTCTTTTTCTTAATGTTCACTTCAAGTGTGTAAATTATTGTTAAGACATTGGTGGCCATTTTTTTTTGTGCTTTTTCTTAATGTTCACTTCAAGTGTGTTAATTATTGTTTAGACATTGGTGGCCATTTTTTTTGGTTCTTTTTCTTAATGTTCACTTCAAGTGTGTTAATTATTGTTTAGACATTGGTGGCCATTTTTTTTTGTTCTTTTTCTTAATGTTCACTTCAAGTGTGTTAATTATTGTTAAGACATTGGTGGCCATTTTTTTTTGTTCTTTTTCTTAATGTTCACTTCAAGTGTGTTAATTATTGTTTAGACATTGGTGGCCATTTTTTTTTTGTTCTTTTTCTTAATGTTCACTTCAAGTGTGTTAATTATTGTTAAGACATTGGTGGCCATTTTTTTTTGTTCTTTTTCTTAATGTTCACTTCAAGTGTGTTAATTATTGTTTAGACATTGGTGGCCATTTTTTTTTGTTCTTTTTCTTAATGTTCACTTCAAGTGTGTTAATTATTGTTAAAACATTGGTGGCCATTTTTTTTTGTTCTTTTTCTTAATGTTCACTTCAAGTGTGTTAATTATTGTTAAGACATTGGTGGCCATTTTTTTTGTTCTTTTTCTTAATGTTCACTTCAATTGTGTAAATTATTGTTAAGACATTGGTGGCCATTTTTTTTTGTTCTTTTTCTTAATGTTCACTTCAAGTGTGTTAATTATTGTTAAGACATTGGTGGCCATTTTTTTTTGTTCTTTTTCTTAATGTTCACTTCAAGTGTGTTAATTATTGTTAAGACATTGGTGGCCATTTTTTTTGTTCTTTTTCTTAATGTTCACTTCAATTGTGTAAATTATTGTTAAGACATTGGTGGCCATTTTTTTTTGTTCTTTTTCTTAATGTTCACTTCAAGTGTGTTAATTATTGTTAAGACATTGGTGGCCATTTTTTTTTGTTCTTTTTCTTAATGTTCACTTCAAGTGTGTTAATTATTGTTTAGACATTGGTGGCCATTTTTTTTTGTTCTTTTTCTTAATGTTCACTTCAAGTGTGTTAATTATTGTTAAGACATTGGTGGCCATTTTTTTTTGTTCTTTTTCTTAATGTTCACTTCAAGTGTGTTAATTATTGTTTAGACATTGGTGGCCATTTTTTTTGTTCTTTTTCTTAATGTTCACTTCAAGTGTGTTAATTATTGTTAAGACATTGGTGGCCATTTTTTTTTGTTCTTTTTCTTAATGTTCACTTCAAGTGTGTTAATTATTGTTAAGACATTGGTGGCCATTTTTTTTGTTCTTTTTCTTAATGTTCACTTCAATTGTGTAAATTATTGTTAAGACATTGGTGGCCATTTTTTTTTGTTCTTTTCCTAATGTTCACTT
>NC_136527.1:88284391-88334481 GCF_053919585.1 Euprymna scolopes | reverse complement strand
CATTGGTGGCCATTTTTTTGGTTCTTTTTCTTAATGTGCACTTCAAGTGTGTTTATTATTGTGAAGACATTGGTGGCCATTTTTTTGTTTCTTTTTCTTAATGTGCACTTCAAGTGTGTTAATTATTGTTAAGACATTGGTGGCCATTTTTTTGGTTCTTTTTCGTAATGTGCACTTCAAGTGTGTTTATTATTGTTAAGACATTGGTGGCCATTTTTTTGGGTTCTTTTTCTTAATGTGCACTTCAAGTGTGTTTATTATTGTGAAGACATTGGTGGCCATTTTTTTGGTTCTTTTTCTTAATGTGCACTTCAAGTGTGTTTATTATTGTGAAGACATTGGTGGCCATTTTTTTGGGTTCTTTTTCTTAATGTGCACTTCAAGTGTGTTTATTATTGTGAAGACATTGGTGGCCATTTTTTTGGTTCTTTTTCTTAATGTGCACTTCAAGTGTGTAAATTATTGTTAAGACATTGGTGGCCATTTTTTTGGTTCTTTTTCTTAATGTGCACTTCAAGTGTGTAAATTATTGTGAAGACATTGGTGGCCATTTTTTTGGGTTCTTTTTCTTAATGTGCACTTCAAGTGTGTTTATTATTGTGAAGACATTGGTGGCCATTTTTTTGGTTCTTTTTCTTAATGTGCACTTCAAGTGTGTAAATTATTGTTAAGACATTTGTGGCCATTTTTTTGGTTCTTTTTCTTAATGTGCACTTCAAGTGTGTAAATTATTGTTAAGACATTGGTGGCCATTTTTTTGGTTCTTTTTCTTAATGTGCACTTCAAGTGTGTAAATTATTGTGAAGACATTGGTGGCCATTTTTTTGGGTTCTTTTTCTTAATGTGCACTTCAAGTGTGTTTATTATTGTGAAGACATTGGTGGCCATTTTTTGGTTCTTTTTCTTAATGTGCACTTCAAGTGTGTAAATTATTGTTAAGACATTGGTGGCCATTTGTTTGGTTCTTTTTCTTAATGTGCACTTCAAGTGTGTAAATTATTGTGAAGACATTGGTGGCCATTTTTTTGGGTTCTTTTTCTTAATGTGCACTTCAAGTGTGTTTATTATTGTGAAGACATTGGTGGCCATTTTTTTGTTTCTTTTTCTTAATGTGCACTTCAAGTGTGTTAATTATTGTTAAGACATTGGTGGCCATTTTTTTGGTTCTTTTTCTTAATGTGCACTTCAAGTGTGTTTATTATTGTTAAGACATTGGTGGCCATTTTTTTGGGTTCTGTTTCTAAATGTGCACTTCAAGTGTGTTTATTATTGTGAAGACATTGGTGGCCATTTTTTTGGGTTCTTTTTCTTAATGTGCACTTCAAGTGTGTTTATTATTGTGAAGACATTGGTGGCCATTTTTTTGGTTCTTTTTCTTAATGTGCACTTCAAGTGTGTTTATTATTGTGAAGACATTGGTGGCCATTTTTTTGTTTCTTTTTCTTAATGTGCACTTCAAGTGTGTTAATTATTGTTAAGACATTGGTGGCCATTTTTTTGGTTCTTTTTCGTAATGTGCACTTCAAGTGTGTTTATTATTGTTAAGACATTGGTGGCCATTTTTTTGGGTTCTTTTTCTTAATGTGCACTTCAAGTGTGTTTATTATTGTGAAGACATTGGTGGCCATTTTTTTGGTTCTTTTTCTTAATGTGCACTTCAAGTGTGTTTATTATTGTGAAGACATTGGTGGCCATTTTTTTGGGTTCTTTTTCTTAATGTGCACTTCAAGTGTGTTTATTATTGTGAAGACATTGGTGGCCATTTTTTGGTTCTTTTTCTTAATGTGCACTTCAAGTGTGTAAATTATTGTTAAGACATTGGTGGCCATTTTTTTGGTTCTTTTTCTTAATGTGCACTTCAAGTGTGTAAATTATTGTGAAGACATTGGTGGCCATTTTTTTGGGTTCTTTTTCTTAATGTGCACTTCAAGTGTGTTTATTATTGTGAAGACATTGGTGGCCATTTTTTTGGTTCTTTTTCTTAATGTGCACTTCAAGTGTGTAAATTATTGTTAAGACATTGGTGGCCATTTTTTTGGTTCTTTTTCTTAATGTGCACTTCAAGTGTGTAAATTATTGTGAAGACATTGGTGGCCATTTTTTTGGGTTCTTTTTCTTAATGTGCACTTCAAGTGTGTTTATTATTGTGAAGACATTGGTGGCCATTTTTTTGGTTCTTTTTCTTAATGTGCACTTCAAGTGTGTAAATTATTGTTAAGACATTGGTGGCCATTTTTTTGGTTCTTTTTCTTAATGTGCACTTCAAGTGTGTAAATTATTGTGAAGACATTGGTGGCCATTTTTTTGGGTTCTTTTTCTTAATGTGCACTTCAAGTGTGTTTATTATTGTGAAGACATTGGTGGCCATTTTTTTGGTTCTTTTTCTTAATGTGCACTTCAAGTGTGTAAATTATTGTTAAGACATTGGTGGCCATTTGTTTGGTTCTTTTTCTT
The DNA here is from genome assembly GCF_053919585.1 of Euprymna scolopes. NCBI lineage: Eukaryota > Metazoa > Mollusca > Cephalopoda > Sepiida > Sepiolidae > Euprymna > Euprymna scolopes. The sequence goes on along the minus strand of NC_136527.1, from coordinate 88,332,027 downwards.
AATGTGCACTTCAAGTGTGTAAATTATTGTGAAGACATTGGTGGCCATTTTTTTGGGTTCTTTTTCTTAATGTGCACTTCAAGTGTGTTTATTATTGTGAAGACATTGGTGGCCATTTTTTTGTTTCTTTTTCTTAATGTGCACTTCAAGTGTGTTAATTATTGTTAAGACATTGGTGGCCATTTTTTTGGTTCTTTTTCTTAATGTGCACTTCAAGTGTGTTTATTATTGTTAAGACATTGGTGGCCATTTTTTTGGGTTCTGTTTCTAAATGTGCACTTCAAGTGTGTTTATTATTGTGAAGACATTGGTGGCCATTTTTTGGGGTTCTTTTTCTTAATGTGCACTTCAAGTGTGTAAATTATTGTTCAGACATTGGTGGCCATTTTTTTGGTTCTTTTTCTTAATGTGCACTTCAAGTGTGTTTATTATTGTGAAGACATTGGTGGCCATTTTTTTTGTTCTTTTTCTTAATATGCACTTCAAGTGTGTTTATTATTGTGAAGACATTGGTGGCCATTTTTTTGGTTCTTTTTCTTAATGTGCACTTCAAGTGTGTAAATTATGGTTAAGACATTGGTGGCCATTTTTTTGGTTCTTTTTCTTAATGTGCACTTCAAGTGTGTAAATTATTGTGAAGACATTGGTGGCCATTTTTTTGGGTTCTTTTTCTTAATATGCACTTCAAGTGTGTTTATTATTGTTAAGACATTGGTGGCCATTTGTTTGGTTCTTTTTCTTAATGTGCACTACAAGTGTGTAAATTATTGTGAAGACATTGGTGGCCATTTTTTTTGTTCTTTTTCTTAATATGCACTTCAAGTGTGTTTATTATTGTTAAGACATTGGTGGCCATTTGTTTGGTTCTTTTTCTTAATGTGCACTTCAAGTGTGTAAATTATTGTGAAGACATTGGTGGCCATTTTTTTGTTTCTTTTTCTTAATGTGCACTTCAAGTGTGTAAATTATTGTGAAGACATTGGTGGCCATTTTTTTGGGTTCTTTTTCTTAATATGCACTTCAAGTGTGTTTATTATTGTTAAGACATTGGTGGCCATTTGTTTGGTTCTTTTTCTTAATGTGCACTACAAGTGTGTAAATTATTGTGAAGACATTGGTGGCCATTTTTTTTGTTCTTTTTCTTAATATGCACTTCAAGTGTGTTTATTATTGTTAAGACATTGGTGGCCATTTGTTTGGTTCTTTTTCTTAATGTGCACTTCAAGTGTGTAAATTATTGTGAAGACATTGGTGGCCATTTTTTTGTTTCTTTTTCTTAATGTGCACTTCAAGTGTGTAAATTATTGTGAAGACATTGGTGGCCATTTTTTTGGGTTCTTTTTCTTAATATGCACTTCAAGTGTGTTTATTATTGTGAAGACATTGGTGGCCATTTGTTTGGTTCTTTTTCTTAATGTGCACTTCAAGTGTGTAAATTATTGTGAAGACATTGGTGGCCATTTTTTTGGTTCTTTTTCTTAATGTGCACTTCAAGTGTGTAAATTATTGTGAAGACATTGGTGGCCATTTGTTTGGTTCTTTTTCTTAATGTGCACTTCAAGTGTGTTTATTATTGTGAAGACATTGGTGGCCATTTGTTTGGTTCTTTTTCTTAATGTGCACTTCAAGTGTGTAAATTATTGTGAAGACATTGGTGGCCATTTTTTTGGTTCTTTTTCTTAATGTGCACTTCAAGTGTGTAAATTATTGTGAAGACATTGGTGGCCATTTGTTTGGTTCTTTTTCTTAATGTGCACTTCAAGTGTGTAAATTATTGTGAAGACATTGGTGGCCATTTGTTTGGTTCTTTTTCTTAATGTGCACTTCAAGTGTGTAAATTATTGTGAAGACATTGGTGGCCATTTTTTTGGTTCTTTTTCTTAATGTGCACTACAAGTGTGTAAATTATTGTGAAGACATTGGTGGCCATTTTTTGGGGTTCTTTTTCTTAATATGCACTTCAAGTGTGTTTATTATTGTGAAGACATTGGTGGCCATTTGTTTGGTTCTTTTTCTTAATGTGCACTTCAAGTGTGTAAATTATTGTGAAGACATTGGTGGCCATTTTTTTGGGTTCTTTTTCTTAATATGCACTTTAAGTGTGTTTATTATTGTGAAGACATTGGTGGCCATTTTTTTTGTTCTTTTTCTTAATATGCACTTCAAGTGTGTAAATTATTGTTAAGACATTGGTGGCCATTTTTTTGGTTCTTTTTCTTAATATGCACTTCAAGTGTGTTTATTATTGTGAAGACATTGGTGGCCATTTTTTTGGTTCTTTTTCTTAATGTGCACTTCAAGTGTGTAAATTATTGTTAAGACATTGGTGGCCATTTTTTTGGTTCTTTTTCTTAATGTGCACTTCAAGTGTGTAAATTATTGTGAAGACATTGGTGGCCATTTTTTTGGGTTCTTTTTCTTAATGTGCACTTCAAGTGTGTTTATTATTGTGAAGACATTGGTGGCCATTTTTTTGTTTCTTTTTCTTAATGTGCACTTCAAGTGTGTAAATTATTGTTAAGACATTGGTGGCCATTTTTTTGGTTCTTTTTCTTAATGTGCACTTCAAGTGTGTAAATTATTGTGAAGACATTGGTGGCCATTTTTTTTGTTCTTTTTCTTAATATGCACTTCAAGTGTGTTTATTATTGTTAAGACATTGGTGGCCATTTGTTTGGTTCTTTTTCTTAATGTGCACTTCAAGTGTGTAAATTATTGTGAAGACATTGGTGGCCATTTTTTTGGGTTCTTTTTCTTAATGTGCACTTCAAGTGTGTTTATTATTGTGAAGACATTGGTGGCCATTTTTTTGGTTCTTTTTCTTAATGTGCACTTCAAGTGTGTAAATTATTGTTAAGACATTGGTGGCCATTTTTTTGGTTCTTTTTCTTAATGTGCACTTCAAGTGTGTAAATTATTGTGAAGACATTGGTGGCCATTTTTTTGGGTTCTTTTTCTTAATGTGCACTTCAAGTGTGTTTATTATTGTGAAGACATTGGTGGCCATTTTTTTGTTTCTTTTTCTTAATGTGCACTTCAAGTGTGTAAATTATTGTTAAGACATTGGTGGCCATTTTTTTGGTTCTTTTTCTTAATGTGCACTTCAAGTGTGTTTATTATTGTGAAGACATTGGTGGCCATTTGTTTGGTTCTTTTTCTTAATGTGCACTTCAAGTGTGTAAATTATTGTGAAGACATTGGTGGCCATTTTTTTGGTTCTTTTTCTTAATGTGCACTTCAAGTGTGTAAATTATTGTGAAGACATTGGTGGCCATTTGTTTGGTTCTTTTTCTTAATGTGCACTTCAAGTGTGTAAATTATTGTGAAGACATTGGTGGCCATTTGTTTGGTTCTTTTTCTTAATGTGCACTTCAAGTGTGTTTATTATTGTGAAGACATTGGTGGCCATTTGTTTGGTTCTTTTTCTTAATGTGCACTTCAAGTGTGTAAATTATTGTGAAGACATTGGTGGCCATTTTTTTGTTTCTTTTTCTTAATGTGCACTTCAAGTGTGTAAATTATTGTGAAGACATTGGTGGCCATTTTTTTGGTTCTTTTTCTTAATGTGCACTTCAAGTGTGTAAATTATTGTGAAGACATTGGTGGCCATTTTTTTGGTTCTTTTTCTTAATGTGCACTTCAAGTGTGTAAATTATTGTGAAGACATTGGTGGCCATTTTTTTGTTTCTTTTTCTTAATGTGCACTTCAAGTGTGTAAATTATTGTTAAGACATTGGTGGCCATTTGTTTGGTTCTTTTTCTTAATGTGCACTTCAAGTGTGTTTATTATTGTGAAGACATTGGTGGCCATTTGTTTGGTTCTTTTTCTTAATGTGCACTTCAAGTGTGTAAATTATTGTGAAGACATTGGTGGCCATTTTTTTGGTTCTTTTTCTTAATGTGCACTTCAAGTGTGTAAATTATTGTGAAGACATTGGTGGCCATTTGTTTGGTTCTTTTTCTTAATGTGCACTTCAAGTGTGTAAATTATTGTGAAGACATTGGTGGCCATTTGTTTGGTTCTTTTTCTTAATGTGCACTTCAAGTGTGTAAATTATTGTGAAGACATTGGTGGCCATTTTTTTGGTTCTTTTTCTTAATGTGCACTACATGTGTGTAAATTATTGTGAAGACATTGGTGGCCATTTTTTGGGGTTCTTTTTCTTAATATGCACTTCAAGTGTGTTTATTATTGTGAAGACATTGGTGGCCATTTGTTTTGTTCTTTTTCTTAATGTGCACTTCAAGTGTGTAAATTATTGTGAAGACATTGGTGGCCATTTTTTTGGGTTCTTTTTCTTAATATGCACTTTAAGTGTGTTTATTATTGTGAAGACATTGGTGGCCATTTTTTTTGTTCTTTTTCTTAATATGCACTTCAAGTGTGTAAATTATTGTTAAGACATTGGTGGCCATTTTTTTGGTTCTTTTTCTTAATATGCACTTCAAGTGTGTTTATTATTGTGAAGACATTGGTGGCCATTTTTTTGGTTCTTTTTCTTAATGTGCACTTCAAGTGTGTAAATTATTGTTAAGACATTGGTGGCCATTTTTTTGGTTCTTTTTCTTAATGTGCACTTCAAGTGTGTAAATTATTGTGAAGACATTGGTGGCCATTTTTTTGGGTTCTTTTTCTTAATATGCACTTCAAGTGTGTTTATTATTGTGAAGACATTGGTGGCCATTTTTTTGTTTCTTTTTCTTAATGTGCACTTCAAGTGTGTAAATTATTGTTAAGACATTGGTGGCCATTTTTTTGGTTCTTTTTCTTAATGTGCACTTCAAGTGTGTAAATTATTGTGAAGACATTGGTGGCCATTTTTTTTGTTCTTTTTCTTAATATGCACTTCAAGTGTGTTTATTATTGTTAAGACATTGGTGGCCATTTGTTTGGTTCTTTTTCTTAATGTGCACTTCAAGTGTGTAAATTATTGTGAAGACATTGGTGGCCATTTTTTTGGGTTCTTTTTCTTAATGTGCACTTCAAGTGTGTTTATTATTGTGAAGACATTGGTGGCCATTTTTTTGGTTCTTTTTCTTAATGTGCACTTCAAGTGTGTAAATTATTGTTAAGACATTGGTGGCCATTTTTTTGGTTCTTTTTCTTAATGTGCACTTCAAGTGTGTAAATTATTGTGAAGACATTGGTGGCCATTTTTTTGGGTTCTTTTTCTTAATGTGCACTTCAAGTGTGTTTATTATTGTGAAGACATTGGTGGCCATTTTTTTGTTTCTTTTTCTTAATGTGCACTTCAAGTGTGTAAATTATTGTTAAGACATTGGTGGCCATTTTTTTGGTTCTTTTTCTTAATGTGCACTTCAAGTGTGTAAATTATTGTGAAGACATTGGTGGCCATTTTTTTGGGTTCTTTTTCTTAATGTGCACTTCAAGTGTGTTTATTATTGTGAAGACATTGGTGGCCATTTTTTTGGTTCTTTTTCTTAATGTGCACTTCAAGTGTGTAAATTATTGTTAAGACATTGGTGGCCATTTTTTTGGTTCTTTTTCTTAATGTGCACTTCAAGTGTGTAAATTATTGTGAAGACATTGGTGGCCATTTTTTGGGGTTCTTTTTCTTAATGTGCACTTCAAGTGTGTTTATTATTGTGAAGACATTGGTGGCCATTTTTTTGGTTCTTTTTCTTAATGTGCACTTCAAGTGTGTAAATTATTGTTAAGACATTGGTGGCCATTTGTTTGGTTCTTTTTCTTAATGTGCACTTCAAGTGTGTTTATTATTGTTAAGACATTGGTGGCCATTTTTTTGGGTTCTTTTTCTTAATGTGCACTTCAAGTGTGTTTATTATTGTGAAGACATTGGTGGCCATTTTTTTGTTTCTTTTTCTTAATGTGCACTTCAAGTGTGTTAATTATTGTTAAGACATTGGTGGCCATTTTTTTGTTTCTTTTTCTTAATGTGCCCTTCAAGTGTGTTTATTATTGTTAAGACATTGGTGGCCATTTTTTTGGGTTCTGTTTCTAAATGTGCACTTCAAGTGTGTTTATTATTGTGAAGACATTGGTGGCCATTTTGTTGGGTTCTTTTTCTTAATGTGCACTTCAAGTGTGTAAATTATTGTTCAGACATTGGTGGCCATTTTTTTGGTTCTTTTTCTTAATGTGCACTTCAAGTGTGTAAATTATTGTGAAGACATTGGTGGCCATTTTTTTGGGTTCTTTTTCTTAATGTGCACTTCAAGTGTGTAAATTATTGTTAAGACATTGGTGGCCATTTTTTTGGTTCTTTTTCTTAATGTGCACTTCAAGTGTGTTAATTATTGTGAAGACATTTGTGGCCATTTTTTTGGGTTCTTTTTCTTAATGTGCACTTCAAGTGTGTTTATTATTGTGAAGACATTGGTGGCCATTTTTTTGGTTCTTTTTCTTAATGTGCACTTCAAGTGTGTTAATTATTGTTAAGACATTGGTGGCCATTTTTTTGGTTCTTTTTCTTAATGTGCACTTCAAGTGTGTTTATTATTGTGAAGACATTGGTGGCCATTTTTTTGGTTCTTTTTCTTAATGTGCACTTCAAGTGTGTTTATTATTGTGAAGACATTCGTGGCCATTTTTTTGTTTCTTTTTCGTAATGTGCACTTCAAGTGTGTTTATTATTGTGAAGACATTGGTGGCCATTTTTTTGTTTCTTTTTCTTAATGTGCACTTCAAGTGTGTTTATTATTGTTAAGACATTGGTGGCCATTTGTTTGGTTCTGTTTCTTAATGTGCCCTTCAAGTGTGTTTATTATTGTGAAGACATTGGTGGCCATTTTTTTGTTTCTTTTCCTTAATGTGCACTTCAAGTGTGTTTATTATTGTGAAGACATTGGTGGCCATTTTTTTGGTTCTTTTTCTTAATGTGCACTTCAAGTGTGTTTATTATTGTGAAGACATTGGTGGCCATTTTTTTTGTTTCTTTTTCTTAATGTGCACTTCAAGTGTGTTTATTATTGTTAAGACATTGGTGGCCATTTTTTTGGTTCTTTTTCTTAATGTGCACTTCAAGTGTGTTTATTATTGTTAAGACATTGGTGGCCATTTTTTTGGGTTCTGTTTCTTAATGTGCACTTCAAGTGTGTTTATTATTGTGAAGACATTGGTGGCCATTTTTTTGGTTCTTTTTCTTAATGTGCACTTCAAGTGTGTTTATTATTGTGAAGACATTGGTGGCCATTTTTTTGGTTCTTTTTCTTAATGTGCACTTCAAGTGTGTTAATTATTGTTAAGACATTGGTGGCCATTTTTTTGGTTCTTTTTCGTAATGTGCACTTCAAGTGTGTTTATTATTGTGAAGACATTGGTGGCCATTTTTTTGGGTTCTTTTTCTTAATGTGCACTTCAAGTGTGTTTATTATTGTGAAGACATTGGTGGCCATTTTTTTGGGTTCTTTTTCTTAATGTGCACTTCAAGTGTGTTTATTATTGTGAAGACATTGGTGGCCATTTTTTTGGGTTCTTTTTCTTAATGTGCACTTCAAGTGTGTTAATTATTGTTAAGACATTGGTGGCCATTTTTTTGGTTCTTTTTCGTAATGTGCACTTCAAGTGTGTTTATTATTGTGAAGACATTGGTGGCCATTTTTTTGGTTCTTTTTCTTAATGTGCACTTCAAGTGTGTTTATTATTGTGAAGACATTGGTGGCCATTTTTTTGTTTCTTTTTCTTAATGTGCACTTCAAGTGTGTTTATTATTGTTAAGACATTGGTGGCCATTTTTTGGGGTTCTTTTTCTTAATGTGCACTTCAAGTGTGTTTATTATTGTGAAGACATTGGTGGCCATTTTTTTGGGTTCTTTTTCTTAATGTGCACTTCAAGTGTGTTTATTATTGTGAAGACATTGGTGGCCATTTTTTTGTTTCTTTTTCTTAATGTGCACTTCAAGTGTGTTAATTATTGTTAAGACATTGGTGGCCATTTTTTTGGTTCTTTTTCGTAATGTGCACTTCAAGTGTGTTTATTATTGTGAAGACATTGGTGGCCATTTTTTTGTTTCTTTTTCTTAATGTGCACTTCAAGTGTGTTAATTATTGTTAAGACATTGGTGGCCATTTTTTTGGTTCTTTTTCTTAATGTGCACTTCAAGTTTGTTTATTATTGTGAAGACATTGGTGGCCATTTTTTTGTTTCTTTTTCTTAATGTGCACTTCAAGTGTGTAAATTATTGTTAAGACATTGGTGGCCATTTTTTTGTTTCTTTTTCTTAATGTGCACTTCAAGTGTGTTTATTATTGTGAAGACATTGGTGGCCATTTTTTGGGGTTCTTTTTCTTAATGTGCACTTCAAGTGTGTTAATTATTGTTAAGACATTGGTGGCCATTTTTTGGGGTTCTTTTTCTTAATGTGCACTTCAAGTGTGTTTATTATTGTGAAGACATTGGTGGCCATTTTTTTGGGTTCTTTTTCTTAATGTGCACTTCAAGTGTGTTAATTATTGTTAAGACATTGGTGGCCATTTTTTTGGGTTCTTTTTCTTAATGTGCACTTCAAGTGTGTTTATTATTGTGAAGACATTGGTGGCCATTTTTTTGGGTTCTTTTTCTTAATGTGCACTTCAAGTGTGTTAATTATTGTTAAGACATTGGTGGCCATTTTTTGGTTCTTTTTCTTAATGTGCACTTCAAGTGTGTTTATTATTGTTAAGACATTGGTGGCCATTTTTTTGGGTTCTTTTTCTTAATGTGCGCTTCAAGTGTGTTAATTATTGTTAAGACATTGGTGGCCATTTTTTTGGTTCTTTTTCTTAATGTGCACTTCAAGTGTGTTTATTATTGTGAAGACATTGGTGGCCATTTTTTTTGGTTCTTTTTCTTAATGTGCACTTCAAGTGTGTTAATTATTGTTAAGACATTGGTGGCAATTTTTTTGTTTCTTTTTCTTAATGTGCACTTCATGTGTGTTTATTATTGTTAAGACATTGGTGGCCATTTTTTTGGTTCTTTTTCGTAATGTGCACTTCAAGTGTGGTAATTATTGTTAAGACATTGGTGGCCATATTTTTGGTTCTTTTTCGTAATGTGCACTTCAAGTGTGTTTATTATTGTGAAGACATTGGTGGCCATTTTTTGGGGTTCTTTTTCTTAATGTGCCCTTCAAGTGTGTTTATTATTGTTAAGACATTGGTGGCCATTTTTTTGGGTTCTTTTTCTTAATGTGCACTTCAAGTGTGTTTATTATTGTGAAGACATTGGTGGCCATTTTTTTGGGTTCTTTTTCTTAATGTGCCCTTCAAGTGTGTTTATTATTGTTAAGACATTGGTGGCCATTTTTTTGGGTTCTTTATCTTAATGTGCACTTCAAGTGTGTTTATTATTGTGAAGACATTGGTGGCCATTTTTTTGTTTCTTTTTCTTAATGTGCACTTCAAGTGTGTTAATTATTGTTAAGACATTGGTGGCCATTTTTTTGGTTCTTTTTCGTAATGTGCACTTCAAGTGTGTTTATTATTGTGAAGACATTGGTGGCCATTTTTTTGTTTCTTTTTCTTAATGTGCACTTCAAGTGTGTTAATTATTGTTAAGACATTGGTGGCCATTTTTTTGTTTCTTTTTCTTAATGTGCACTTCAAGTGTGTTAATTATTGTGAAGACATTGGTGGCCATTTTTTTGGTTCTTTTTCGTAATGTGCACTTCAAGTGTGTTTATTATTGTGAAGACATTGGTGGCCATTTTTTTTGGTTCTTTTTCTTAATGTGCACTTCAAGTGTGTTTATTATTGTGAAGACATTGGTGGCCATTTTTTGGGGTTCTTTTTCTTAATGTGCACTTCAAGTGTGTTAATTATTGTTAAGACATTGGTGGCCATTTTTTTGTTTCTTTTTCTTAATGTGCACTTCAAGTGTGTTTATTATTGTTAAGACATTGGTGGCCATTTTTTTGGTTCTTTTTCTTAATGTGCACTTCAAGTGTGTTTATTATTGTGAAGACATTGGTGGCCATTTTTTTGGTTCTTTTTCTTAATGTGCACTTCAAGTGTGTTTATTATTGTTAAGACATTGGTGGCCATTTTTTTGGTTCTTTTTCGTAATGTGCACTTCAAGTGTGTTTATTATTGTGAAGACATTGGTGGCCATTTTTTTGGGTTCTTTTTCTTAATGTGCACTTCAAGTGTGTTTATTATTGTGAAGACATTGGTGGCCATTTTTTGGGTTCTTTTTCTTAATGTGCACTTCAAGTGTGTTAATTATTGTTAAGACATTGGTGGCCATTTTTTTGTTTCTTTTTCTTAATGTGCCCTTCAAGTGTGTTTATTATTGTGAAGACATTGGTGGCCATTTTTTTGGGTTCTTTTTCTTAATGTGCACTTCAAGTGTGTTAATTATTGTTAAGACATTGGTGGCCATTTTTTTGGTTCTTTTTCGTAATGTGCACTTCAAGTGTGTTTATTATTGTGAAGACATTGGTGGCCATTTTTTTGGGTTCTTTTTCTTAATGTGCACTTCAAGTGTGTTTATTATTCTTAAGACATTGGTGGCCATTTTTTTGGTTCTTTTTCTTAATGTGCACTTCAAGTGTGTTTATTATTGTTAAGACATTGGTGGCCATTTTTTTGGGTTCTTTTTCTTAATGTGCACTTCAAGTGTGTTTATTATTGTGAAGACATTGGTGGCCATTTTTTTGGTTCTTTTTCGTAATGTGCACTTCAAGTGTGTTAATTATTGTGAAGACATTGGTGGCCATTTTTTTGGTTCTTTTTCGTAATGTGCACTTCAAGTGTGTTTATTATTGTGAAGACATTGGTGGCCATTTTTTTGGTTCTTTTTCTTAATGTGCACTTCAAGTGTGTTTATTATTGTTAAGACATTGGTGGCCATTTTTTGGGTTCTTTTTCTTAATGTGCACTTTAAGTGTGTTAATTATTGTTAAGACATTGGTGGCCATTTTTTTGGTTCTTTTTCTTAATGTGCACTTCAAGTGTGTTAATTATTGTTAAGACATTGGTGGCCATTTTTTTGGTTCTTTTTCTTAATGTGCACTTCAAGTGTGTTTATTATTGTGAAGACATTGGTGGCCATTTTTTTGGGTTCTTTTTCTTAATGTGCACTTCAAGTGTGTTAATTATTGTTAAGACATTGGTGGCCATTTTTTTGGGTTCTTTTTCTTAATGTGCACTTCAAGTGTGTTTATTATTGTGAAGACATTGGTGGCCATTTTTTTGGTTCTTTTTCGTAATGTGCACTTCAAGTGTGTTAATTATTGTGAAGACATTGGTGGCCATTTTTTTGGTTCTTTTTCGTAATGTGCACTTCAAGTGTGTTTATTATTGTGAAGACATTGGTGGCCATTTTTTTGGTTCTTTTTCTTAATGTGCACTTCAAGTGTGTTTATTATTGTGAAGACATTGGTGGCCATTTTTTTGGTTCTTTTTCGTAATGTGCACTTCAAGTGTGTTTATTATTGTGAAGACATTGGTGGCCATTTTTTTGGTTCTTTTTCTTAATGTGCACTTCAAGTGTGTTTATTATTGTTAAGACATTGGTGGCCATTTTTTTGGGTTCTTTTTCTTAATGTGCACTTTAAGTGTGTTAATTATTGTGAAGACATTGGTGGCCATTTTTTTGGTTCTTTTTCTTAATGTGCACTTCAAGTGTGTTAATTATTGTTAAGACATTGGTGGCCATTTTTTTGGTTCTTTTTCTTAATGTGCACTTCAAGTGTGTTTATTATTGTGAAGACATTGGTGGCCATTTTTTTGGGTTCTTTTTCTTAATGTGCACTTCAAGTGTGTTAATTATTGTTAAGACATTGGTGGCCATTTTTTTGGGTTCTTTTTCTTAATGTGGACTTCAAGTGTGTTAATTATTGTTAAGACATTGGTGGCCATTTTTTTGTTTCTTTTTCTTAATGTGCACTTCAAGTGTGTTAATTATTGTTATGACATTGGTGGCCATTTTTTTGGTTCTTTTTCTTAATGTGCACTTCAAGTGTGTTAATTATTTTTAAGACATTGGTGGCCATTTTTTTGTTTCTTTTTCTTAATGTGCACTTCAAGTGTGTTAATTATTGTTAAGACATTGGTGGCCATTTTTTTGGGTTCTTTTTCTTAATGTGCACTTCAAGTGTGTTTATTATTGTGAAGACATTGGTGGCCATTTTTTTGTTTCTTTTTCTTAATGTGCACTTCAAGTGTGTTAATTATTGTTAAGACATTGGTGGCCATTTTTTTGTTTCTTTTTCTTAATGTGCACTTCAAGTGTGTTAATTATTGTGAAGACATTGGTGGCCATTTTTTTGGTTCTTTTTCTTAATGTGCACTTCAAGTGTGTTAATTATTGTGAAGACATTGGTGGCCATTTTTTTGGTTCTTTTTCGTAATGTGCACTTCAAGTGTGTTTATTATTGTTAAGACATTGGTGGCCATTTTTTTGGTTCTTTTTCTTAATGTGCACTTCAAGTGTGTTTATTATTGTGAAGACATTGGTGGCCATTTTTTTGGTTCTTTTTCGTAATGTGCACTTCAAGTGTGTTAATTATTGTGAAGACATTGGTGGCCTTTTTTTTGGTTCTTTTTCGTAATGTGCACTTCAAGTGTGTTTATTATTGTGAAGACATTGGTGGCCATTTTTTTGGTTCTTTTTCTTAATGTGCACTTCAAGTGTGTTAATTATTGTTAAGACATTGGTGGCCATTTTTTTGGTTCTTTTTCTTAATGTGCACTTCAAGTGTGTTAATTATTGGTAAGACATTGGTGGCCATTTTTGTTTGTTCTGTTTCTTAATGTGCACTTCGAGTGTGTTAATTATTGTTAAGACATTGGTGGCCATGTTTTTAATTCTTTTTCTAAATGTGCCCTTCAAGTGTGTTAATTATTGTTAAGACATTGGTGGCCATTTTTTTGGTTCTTTTTGTAAATGCGCCCTTCAAGTGTGTTAATTATTGTTAAGAAATTGGTGGCTATTTTTTTGGTTCTTTTTCTTAATGTGCCCTTCAAGTGTGTTTATTATGATTAAGACATTGGTGGCCATTTTTGTTTGTTCTGTTTCTTAATGAAACAAAACTCATAAAAAATAAATGTATCTTGGACTAACATTATAACATACTAGCAAAGGTACCCGCACTTTACTGTATGCTTGGGTACCCGCTTTGCAGTAAGTGGATGCTGTAAACTATTTCTTAAGGTGTTTAACAATGTAAATATGAACGCCTTTCACTTACTGTTGCTTCATAGCGTAGCAGTAAGATGTCAGCTTTTCTTTCACGTTCTTTTCTGGCTTTGCGTCACGGGTTTGCCTGCCTGCCTACTACCACTTTTTTTGTTTTGCTCAGCACAAACCTCCAAACACCTGGGCAACGCCGGGCACACCGCTAGTATGGAATAAGTCAGAGAGAGTTGCAATCTTGGTTGTAGAGAGTTTTTCTAATGATGGATGTCTGAACAGAGCTGAAAGGGAGAAACAGGCCAAATATCAAGGTCTCATGTATGATATGAAAAGAAACTGGAATCTTAAAGAGATATAAATCATACCAGTTATTATAGGTGCCACAGGGCTTATGAAGAAGAACTTGAAGTCCTACTGTTGCGGGGGCCGGTCGTCCGGAGACAATCGACCCAACAACTAACAAAATAAACACAGGCAAAAGGTGAACAGCATGCAAGGCAAAGAAGAATTACAGACACAGGTTGTTTGATTTAAAGACGAGGGTTCGCCTTTTATTTGAATACAGACAAAAATGTTCAAATCCGGGTGCTGATCGCCTGGAAGGTCGCACGTCACTGGAGGCAAGGTCTGGAGATCCGGACTGGTATTCTGGACGTAGTGTGGTTCAGAGGGTGCTTGCTGGGTATGGAAACGGTCAGCTGGGCGTCAGGGCGATCCGGAACGCAGGGTGAACACTGAGAGCTCAGGGGTCAGTGTTGAGGAACCGACAACACCGAGAACGGAGGGATCAGTGTTCGGAACGGACGACAGGTACAAAGCCAGGTAGCGGACCAGAGGTGCAAGCGAGGTAGCGGACCGGAGGTGCGAGCAGGGTAGCGGACCAGAGGTGCACGCGAGGTAGCGGACCAGAGGTGCGAGCAGGGTAACGGACCAGAGGTGCGAGCGAGGTAGCGGACCAGAGGTGCGAGCGAGGTAGCGGACCAGAGGTGCGAGCAAGGTAGCGGACCGGAGGTGCGAGCAAGGTAGCGGACCAGAGGTGTGAGCGAGGTAGCGGACCAGAGGTGCGAGCGAGGTAGCGGACCAGAGGTGCGAGCGAGGTAGCGGACTGGAGGTGCGAGGTAGCGGTGCAGAGGTGCAAGCGAGGTAGCGGTGCAGGAAGCTGAGACTGCAGGCAGGAGATGCAGTGCAGTGCAAGAAGCTGAGGCTGCAGGCAGGAGATGCAGTGCAGTGCAGGAAGCTGAGGTTGCAGGCAGGAGATGCAGTGCAGTGCAGGAAGCTGAGGTTGCAGGCAGGAGATGCAGTGCAGTGCAGGAAGCTGAGGTTGCAGGCAGGAGATGCAGGAAGCTGGATGCTGCAGGCAGGAGATGCAGGAAGCTGGAGGCTGCAGGAGGAGATGCAGGAAGCTGGAAGCTGCAGGAGGAGATGCAGGAAGCTGGAAGCTGCAGGCAGGAAGTGCTAACAGAGTAATCAAAGTGGTAGGTCTTTCGTATGAACCTAGCCCTGAAAAGGGCTCTTTGAGTTACTGCTGTAGCTGCATCGGCACTGGTCCTGGAGTGGTTCTGAGGAGGGCTAACAGAGTAAACAAAGTGGTAGGTCTTTCGTAGGAACCTAGCCCTGAAAAGGGCTCTTTGAATACTGCTGTCGCTGCTTCGGCACTGGTTCTGGTTCTCGGGTGTTTCCTGACCGCTGCTGCTACCGCATGAGATCCGTCGGCTAGTGTGAGTGGATCTCCAATTCAGGGGACTCGTAGCCCCCTAGCCGGAATAACTTTTTTGGCCGAGAGGCGCTTTCTTTGTGGAGACAGGGTGTTACAACTGGCGTTGGTCTCGGAAAAAGGATAAATGAAAGTCATTTATTCCAGATGAAATGTTTACAAGTCAAACTTAGTTTGGCAGTTTGAGAGTTGTATTTAATTTCATTCCGTCTGAAACAAAAAAAACAATCATTTCGTTATTAATCGTAAAAGATTAATTTTTATGAGTGCTTCCCTTTAACAGCGAGGATGCTGGAAGGGAGACATAAGTAGGTCAGCTGCTGACCTTGCCTTTTAGGTGAGGCTATTCGTCCATTCGCCTCTCTTTTTCTCCGTCGCTCATGTTAGAGATGACGCGTGTTTAAACACGGTGGAGTGGGGGAAGGTAGTTTTCTTGCCCCCACGACAAGGCCCTCTCCCTGGATAATTGATCATACTCAATTACAAATATGATGTTTTTTTTGATGGTCATGCCCTCTCTCTGGATACTTGGGTATAATCCGCTAGTAGTAGATGTACATCTTATATCTACTTGGAAAGGTAACCTTTCTTCCACGCCTGGTGTGTTTGGTGGGAGGGCTAGACGCTTCTGGAGTTTGGTCTGTCTCTTGGCGAGCTGGCTGTGATTGTGTTGTTGTTGGGGCTGGTTCGGCGTCTGGGTGAGTTAAGACAGGTTCTGCCCCTTGCGATGTCTTTTCCAGGAAAGCTGGTTTAACTCTGTCGATCGAAATGGTGTCGTTCCGATTTCCTCAGTTGATGGTCAAATGTTTTTCAGTACGCTGCAGGACTTTAAATGGACCTTGGTATGTTGGTATTAGTGGTCTCTTTACTGCATCATTTCGTACGAAGACATATTCGCAATCCTGCAGCTGGTGAGGGATGTGGACGGTTGGTGATGATGGTTGCCTGGGTGGTGAGTACTGGAGTTGGGACATTTTATGGCGTAGCTCTTGAGTGAAAGGGCTTGCTGAAGTAAGTTTGGGCGTGGTATCCTCGAAGTATTGGCCAGGTAGAGAAAGTGTCGTGCCGAAGACTACTTCTGCTGGGGAACAACCTAGGTCCTCTTTCAGTGAGTTTCGAATTGACAAGAGGATAAGAGGTAGCTGGTCCACCCAGTTGTTGGTGGGGTGTCTTGTGGTCAGAGAAGCTTTCAGTGTCCGATGAAATCTTTCCACGAGGCCGTTGGCGCAAGGGTGATAGGCTGTGGTCTTGATGTGCTTGACGCCAAGTAGTTGGGTAAACTCCTGGAAGAGTAGGGACTGAAACTGTGCACCGCGGTCTGTGGTGATGATGCCGGGCACACCAAATACTGCAATCCACTCTTGCAGGACGGCCTTTGCTACCATGTTAGCCGAGGTGTCTCTGATGGGAACTGCCACTGGCCACCTGGAGAAACGGTCCACAACAGTGAGGAGGTGCTGGTAATTCTGGCACATTGGGAGAGGCCTGACTATGTCGATATGAATGTGACTGAAACGAGCATCGGGATTGCTGAATGTGCCTGGTGGGGATCTTGTGTGTCTGTGTACCTTGCATTTTTGGCACTCAAGACACGTTGACACCCAATTCCGGATGTCCGAGTTCATATTCGGCCAAACAAAGCGGTCGGTGATGAGTTTTCCTGTGGCCCGTTTGCTGGGGTGTGACATCCCGTGGAGGTGGTTGAAGATCTGCCTCCGGAGTGCTGGAGGTATGTAAGGTCTGGGATGGCTCAGTTTGGTGTCACAGTAAATGGTTCTGCTACTGAAGGGAGCCAGGAATTCCTTTAACTGCAGGGATGTGCTTGCCAACACATCTGGGAGGGTTGTATCAGAGTCCTGTGCCTCTGCTATCCGGTCCTGGCTGAGCGGGCTGTCTTCCATGGCGTTGATATTGGACCTGGACAAGGCATCAGCAACAGTGTTATTTTCGCCTTTGACATATTGAATGTCAGAGGTAAACTGGGAGATGTAGTCCAGGTGCCTGATCTCACGGGCAGAATATTTGTCCGAGTTGTTGGACAAAGAAGTTGTCAGGGGTTTATGGTCCGTTAAAACAGTAAAACTGCGGCCCTCGAGTAGGTGGCGAAAGTGCTTGATAGCGAGGTAGATTGCTAGAAGCTCTTTGGAGAAAGTGCTATATCTCGACTGAGCTGGTGAAAGTTTAGCGGAGAAGAAGGCTATAGGTTTGCGTTGGTCTTCACTCTCCTGTTCCACGACAGCTCCTACTCCAGTATCTGAGGCGTCTGTAGTGAGATATATGTGCGTCCGGGTGTCCTCGTTAAGGTGTGCCAACTTTGTGAAGTTTGCTAAAGCAGCTTTTGCTGCGTAAAAGGCTTTTACTTGTTCCCCTTCCAGAGTGATGGATTTGTTTTTTCTCTGGAGGACGTTTGTCAGGGGTGTGAGGAGATCTGAGCATTTGGGGATGAAACGTCGGTAAAAGTTTACCATGCCCAAGAAACGTCGTAATTGTTTTATGGATGTTGGCATGGGAAAATCTCGTATCGCTTCTATTTTCGCCGGAAGTGGAGTGATCCCATGAGCATCGGTGTGGTGTCCTAGGAAGTCTATGTGCTGTGCTCCGAATTCGCACTTGTCTGGGTTGATTCGGAGTCCATAGTGTTTCAGACGGCGAAACACTTCTTCCAGGTGTTTTGCGTGGGTCTCCACATCCCTGCTGGCCACCAAGATGTCGTCTATGTAGGCGTAGACGTATGGCAGGCCACGAAGAACCTCGTCCATAAGCCTTTGAAAAGTCTGGGCTGCATTACGTAGTCCAAAGGGCATTTTTAAGAATTCAAACAGTCTGAAAGGAGTTGTAACGGCTGTCTTCTGTATGTCCTCTGGAGCAACTGGTACCTGGTAGTATGCCTTGGTCAGGTCGATCTTCGAAAAGATATGAGCCCCCTGTAGGCCCGATGCGAAATCGTGGATGTGTGGAACTGGATACCGGTCGGGCACTGTGAGTTTTCGGTAGTCCACGCAGACTCTGAACTCCCCATCAGGCTTGGGTACCAAATGTAGTGGCGATGCGTATGGGCTGTCTGAGGGACGGATGGTGTTGTCCGCCAACATCTCTTCAAAAGCCTTCTTGGCATATGCCAGCTTGTGTGGGGGGAGTCGTCGTGGCCGTGCGAATGCGGGTTGTCCAGTGGTCTTTATGTGGTGCTGGGTCTGATGTTCTCCTGCGTCGGTAGGCTTGATAGGCTGAGTGATGTCCTTGTACCGGCACAGGATTTCCGCGTAGCGTTGGTCATGTTGAGTTGCTATGCTAATCCCGGTTGTGTTGCAACTTGATGGGGTCCCTATAACCTTGAGCGATGTGGTGTTGTCGGATAGGGTCCTTGTCTTCATGTGGACGGTCAAGTTGTAGTGTGCCAGGAAATCAGCACCGAGCAAGGGGGTTTTGACATTTGCCACTGTGAATGACCACTTGAAGTCACGCCTAAGCTTAATATTCAGAGTTAGTTCTTGGTTCCCGTAGGTTTCTATGATGGAACCGTTTGCTGCCCGAAGTTGAAATGGGGCGGGTCTTAGGTTTGACTTGTTGGTGGGTGGTATGACGCTGATGGCTGCACCGGTGGCGACTAAAAATCTTAGGCCATTGTTCTGGTCCCACACATAAAAAAGATGACTATGCATGTGTGTACCAGCAGGGGTTGTCGCCACTGCCTGCTGGTTTATTCGTTTCCCTATGTCCTTTGGCGTGTACAGGGAGGTTGACACTTGCGAGCTTGGTCACCGAAACGTTGATGGTACCAGCATTCGTTGGGGTTATAGCTCCGTCTCTGGCTCGAACTGCGGGTACGGCTTCTATAACGCGTGCGTGGGGCTGGGCTTCGACCGCGAGTGTGGGTGTCTGGGTTTCGTTGCCTCTGGAGTAAGGTGAGTTTCAGCTCTTGGAGTTCGGCTCTCATCTGAGCCATCTCCTCTTCGAAGCGTCGTGCAAGGCTTTGAGGGCTGTTATCGCCTTGGTGGTCTCTTTGGTGAGTCCTTTCCACTTGGTGAACTCTTTCATGGCCCCGGAAATAGACCTTGTCTGCTGAATCGGCCAACGCTTCCAGGGGAGTTTCTATAGGAACCAGGGCCAACACCTGAGTGATGTTCGAGGGCAACCGATCCATCCATAGGCCTCGGAGAATAGGCTCAGCCATGGTGTTGTTTCCGAGGCGACTCTTCATAAGGCGCAAGAGCTGGGATGGAGTTCTGTCGCCGAGAGACACATGAGAGAACAGGTCTCTGATAAGATCTTCATCCGAGAGGCCTGTGCGCTTAAGGATGGCATCTTTGAGGTGGGTGTACGGAAGGTGTTCGGGTGTATTCATCAGGATGTCCTCCACTTCTTCCACGACGGCTGCAGGTAGGGCCTGTACCACTGCGGCATATTTGGTGTCCTGGCGTGTGACTCTCCTGGATGCGAAAATCGCCTCCATTTGAATAAACCAACTCCTGGTGTTCACAGGGTTATATGGCGGTAGTTGAATGAAGGGAGTTGATGCGTTAATCTCGTGTTCTTCGGTGCCTTCCGCCATCTTCTGTGTCAGTTGTTTGCCCGTATCGAAAGTCGCATCGAGTCCGTCTGTATTTTTAGCAATCTTCTCTGCCAGCTGTTTTTGCCTGTGTTAAGTATCACGTCGGGGGTCACCACTTGTTGCGGGGGCCGGTCGTCTGGAGACAATCGACCCAACAACTAACAAAATAAACACAGGCAAAAGGGGAACAGCATGCAAGGCAAAGAAGAGTGACAGACACAGGTTGTTTGATTTAAAGACGAGGGTTCGCCTTTTATTTGAATACAGACAAAAATGTTCAAATCCGGGTGCTGATCGCCTGGAAGGTCGCACGTCACTGGAGGCAAGGTCTGGAGATCCAGACTGGTATTCTGGACGTAGTGTGGTTCAGAGGGTGCTTGCTGGGTATGGAAACGGTCAGCTGGGCGTCAGGGCGATCCGGAACGCAGGGTGAACACTGAGAGCTCAGGGGTCAGTGTTGAGGAACCGACAACACCGAGAACGGAGGGATCAGTGTTCGGAACGGACGACAGGTACGGAGCCAGGTAGCGGACCAGAGGTGCAAGCGAGGTAGCGGACCGGAGGTGCGAGCGAGGTAGCGGACCAGAGGTGCGAGCGAGGTAGCGGACCAGAGGTGCGAGCGAGGTAGAGAACCAGAGATGCAAGCGAGGTAGCGGACTGGAGGTGCGAGGTAGCGGTGCAGAGGTGCAAGCGAGGTAGCGGTGCAGGAAGCTGAGACTGCAGGCAGGAGATGCGGGTGCAGTGCAAGAACCTGAGGCTGCAGGCAGGAGATGCAGTGCAGTGCAGGAAGCTGAGGCTGCAGGCAGGAGATGCAGTGCAGTGCAGGAAGCTGAGGTTGCAGGCAGGAGATGCAGTGCAGTGCAGGAAGCTGAGGTTGCAGGCAGGAGATGCAGTGCAGTGCAGGAAGCTGAGGTTGCAGGCAGGAGATGCAGGAAGCTGGATGCTGCAGGCAGGAGATGCAGGAAGCTGGAGGCTGCAGGCAGGAGATGCAGGAAGCTGGAAGCTGCAGGAGGAGATGCAGGAAGCTGGAAGATGCAGGCAGGAGGTGCTAACAGAGTAATCAAAGTGGTAGGTCTTTCGTATGAACCTAGCCCTGAAAAGGGCTCTTTGAGTTACTGCTGTAGCTGCATCGGCACTGGTCCTGGAGTGGTTCTGAGGAGGGCTAACAGAGTAAACAAAGTGGTAGGTCTTTCGTAGGAACCTAGCCCTGAAAAGGGCTTTTTGAATACTGCTGTCGCTGCTTCGGCACTGGTTCTGGTTCTCGGGTGTTTCCTGACCGCTGCTGCTACCGCATGAGATCCGTCGGCTAGTGTGAGTGGATCTCCAATTCAGGGGACTCGTAGCCCCCTAGCCGGAATAACTTTTTTGGCCGAGAGGCGCTTTCTTTGTGGAGACAGGGTTTTACAACTGGCGTTGGTCTCGGAAAAAGGATAAATGAAAGTCATTTATTCCAGATGAAATGTTTACAAGTCAAACTTAGTTTGGCAGTTTGAGAGTTGTATTTAATTTCATTCCGTCTGAAACAAAAAAAACAATCATTTCGTTATTAATCGTAAAAGATTAATTTTTATGAGTGCTTCCCTTTAACAGCGAGGATGCTGGAAGGGAGACATAAGTAGGTCAGCTGCTGACCTTGCCTTTTAGGTGAGGCTATTCGTCCATTCGCCTCTCTTTTTCTCCGTCGCTCATGTTAGAGATGACGCGTGTTTAAACACGGTGGAGTGGGGGAAGGTAGTTTTCTTGCCCCCACGACACTACCTAACTAATATTCCTGGTGAACCAAGTGCAAAAGAGATCCAGACAATTGCACTTAAGGGAACAGCGAGAATACTAAAAAGAGCTCTCGGTTGGTTTCAATAAAAAGCAGGGCAATGTTGGCAGCTGGTTTGGCTGCCTCATACCCAGCATTACAATCTTCAAAGGAAGAAAATTAAAAAAAAAAGACAAAAAGGGGCCATGGATTAGTGTTTTAGTTGAGTTAAAGATTTAACATACTAGCAAAGATACCCGCACTTGTCACAGTACTTTACTGTATGCTTGGGTACTCGTTTTGTGGGCATCTTTGCAGTAAGTGGATGTTGTAAACTATTTCTTAAGATGTTTAAAAAATTTTACCTACCTCCTGAAGTGACTGCAATCCAACTATGAACTTTAGAGAAAATAGATTATATCAAAGTTGACATTTATATTCTTACACGTAAAAATTGAAACAATTTCAGAAGAATAATAATGGTTAACACGTGATTAATTGGTTGAGGGAATCGGTGTTAGGGTTAGGGTGGCGGAGAATGATCTGATTCAAATTCACAAAAAGTTGGCCGGCACCATGGTGGCAGCCCATAGAATGGTGACAAACAACAATTTGGTGGTGTGCACCATCCCTAGGTGGGGAAGTTTATGAAGATCCACACTAAATATAACCTTAACCTTTGAACTAGACCTTGAAAAATGGTGCACACCATCCGTACATCACAGACCATCTTCATGTCAGATTTGGTCATGATCGGTTCAGTTATTTGGGCTGGACCTTGGACCATAACCTTGAAAAATGGTGCACACCATCCCTACATCACAAACCATCTTCATGTCAGGTTTGGTCATGATCGGTTCAGTTATTTGGGCTGCCTTTCAATTTAATAAACACATAGCGGCGATTAAATTTATTAAAAATATAACTGCCTTCAATTCAATAAGAATATGACTGCATTTCAATTCAACAAAAACAGAACTCCCTTTAAATTTAATAAAAATATAACTGCCTTTCACTTTAAAAAAACGTAGTGTCTTTTAATTTAATAAGAACATAACTGCCTTTCAATTTAATAAAACATAACTGTCTATCAATTAATTTAGAACATAGCTGCTTTTTTCATAAAATAAGAACGTAGGTTCCTTTCAATTGGATAAGATGTAGTACTTACCAACACAACAAACGCCATCGTGTTTGTGCCTTGTATAGGAATCTACAGGCGCATGCGCAAGAGAAGGGATTGAGATAGTGGTATAAAGGCAGGTCGATGTTACAGTGACGCATGCGTTAGCAGGTGATTAAGGAGGCGGTTTATTTTTGTGTGTCAAGTCGCGCACCTCGGTGAAGGTCATATATATTGTTCACCTCGGTGAAGGTGAAGGTCATAAGCTATTTCGGCTATTTTATTTTGTCTCTTTTCCTGGACAACTATGGCTGGGGCAAAGTTTGATTTAAAACTGATACCCGAATTCGACGGATCCACTTCTGTTGTCGACTGGGTCGAAAGGGTTGAGCTTACCTGCAACCTCTGTGAAGTAAAGGGGGTGCATACCGTGATTCCCCTGAGATTGGCTGGAGGCGCCCTAAGTGTATATCAGCAACTGAGTGCTGTGGAGAAGGCTGATATTACCTGTATAAAAAATGCTTTATACAAGGCATTTGCGATGGATCCCTGTACGGCCTACGAAACATTTGCCACTAGGTAGCTCATGCCAAATACAAAGAATTCATGTGCAGAGTGGACATCCAGGTATCAAAAGAACTTTGTATTTTGCGAGGCGTGTGGACCCGGCAGTGACAAGGGCGGATGTCAGGCAGATCATCAAGCACTGTGAGGCATGCCAGTCTATCGATCCTGCACCTGAGCTATGGCAGAAGGGGCGATTGGAAGTTGAGCATGTGTGGCAACGGTTAGCGATGGATATTACCCATTACAGTGGTAAGCCCTTTCAAACCCTTATCGACTGTGGACCCACTCGTTTTGCGGTGTGGCGGCAAATGACCAGGCAGGACTCAGCGAATGTTGTCCGCCAACTGTCATTTATCTTTTCTGAGCGAGGTGCGCCGGAAGAGATATTGACGGACAACGATGCTGCTTTTTGTAGCCACCAAGTTCGGCAGTTGTTGAATGAGTGGGGTGTCCGACTACGACTGCGATGTGATCATGTGCCATCAGGGAATGGCATTGTTGAGAGGAGCCATCGCAGCATCAAGAGAATTGCTGCCAGAAAACAATGCACCATTACGGAGGCCACGTATTGGTATAACATCACACCAAAGGATGGGAAGACACTAACAACAGCACCGGCCAATGCCATACACAAATACCGTGTTAGGATAAAGGGCATTGACACTGTCCAACCAATCGATGAGGAGAGTCATAAAAAATACAAGGTAGGGGATCCAGTTTGGGTTAGACCCCCTGGAAACCGGTGCACCACCAAGTTCAAGCGAGAACGAATATCTGGAGTGGTCAGCCAGCAGTCGGTCCTTGTTGATGGAACCCCACGTCATGTGCGCGATCTTCGCCCGGCTAGTGAAGTACATCCCACAACTACAGAGAGCGGTGAATCATCAGATGATGAGCTGCTTATGAGTGAGGTCACCGAGCAAGAGAGTGGTAGCTTTAATTCGTCTGATCAGGCAGGATCAGAACCAGAACCAGAACCTCACACAGAACCAGAACCAGAACCAGAACCTGAATCCGAGAGTGTAAATACCACCCTTCACAGAAGCCAACGAACTAAGAGGCCACCCCCGGAGTGCACTCTATGTGATCATCAGATCAGGGGGGGAGTGTAGTACTTACCAACACAACAAACGCCCTCGTGTTTGTGCCTTGTATAGGCATGCACGACAACAAAACTTGGGTTTTTATAAGCGGAAGTCTCGAGGTTGTCAGGAATCTACAGGCGCATGCGCAAGAGAAGGGATTGAGATAGTGGTATAAAGGCAGGTCGAGTGAGAAGGTTGTTGTTGTTGTTGTCATTGGACGTTACAGTGACGCATGCGTTAGCAGGTGATTAAGAGGCTGTTATTTTGTGTGTCAAGTCGCGCACCTCGGTGAAGGTCATATAAATCGTTCACCTCGGTGAAGGTGAAGGTCATATAAGAACATAACTGCCTGTCAGTTAAATAAAAACAATAACTGCCTTTCAATTTAATAAAATTATAACGTCCTTTCAACCAATAACATAACAGCCTTCTTATTCAATAATAACATCCTGCCTTTCAATTAAATAAAAACATAACTGCCTTTCAATTTTATAAACACATAACTGCTTTTAAATTTTATAAACACATAATTTGAATTCAATTAGAACATAGCTGCTTTTGAATTTAATAAAGACATAACAGCCTTTCAATTTAACAAAAAACTAACTGCCTTTCAATTTAATAAAAACAAAGCTGCCTTTCAAATTAATAAACACATAACTGCCATTAAATTTATTAAAAATATTACTGCCTTTCGAGTTAAGAAGAACATAACTGCTTTTCAGTTTAATAGAAACATAACTGACTTTCAATTCGATTAGAAAACAAAGCTGCCTTTCAATTTAATACACACATAACTTCCTTTCAGATTAATAAAAATATAACAGCCTTTCAATCCAATAAGAACATAGCTGCCTTTCAATTCAATAAGAACATAGCTGCCTTTCAATTCAATAAAAACATAACTGCCTTTCAATTAAATAAAAAACAAAACTGCCCTTCAATTAAATAAAAAACAAAACTGCCTTTCAATTCAATAAAAACATAACTGCCTTCAATTTAATAAAACAATGACTACTTTCAATTCAATAAGAACGTAACTGCCTTTCAATTTAATGGAAACCTATATGCCTTTCAATTCTAAAACATAACTGCCTTTAATTTAATAAAAGAATTACTGCCTTTCAATTGAATAAAAACATAACTGCCTTTCAATTTTAAAATGGCCTTTCAAGTCAATATAAGCATACTGCCTTTCAATTTTATAAGAACATAACAAGCTTTCAGTTTAATAAAAACATAATTGCCTATCAGTTAATAAAGAACATAGCTAGTTTTTAATACAATAAAAACGAGGGTTCCTTTTAATGGAATATGAACATAATTGCCTTTCAATTTAATGTGAATGTAACTGCCTTTCAATTCAATAAGAACATAACTGACATTCAATTTAATAAAAACATTACTCCCTTTCAATTCAATAAAAACATAACTGCCTTTTAATTTAATAACAAGATAGCTGCCTTTCAATTCAATAAGAACATAACTGCCTTTTAATTTAATAAAAACATAACTGCCATTCAATTTAATAAAAACATAACTGGCATTCAATTTAATAAAAACATTACTCCCTTTCAATTCAATAAAAACATAACTGCCTTTTAATTTAATAACAAGATAGCTGCCTTTACATTCAATAAGAACATGACTGTCATTCAATTTAATAAAAACATAACTGCCATTCAATTTAATAAGAACATAACTGCCTTTCAATTTCATAAAAACATAACTGCCTTTCAATTAAATAAAAACATAACTGCCTTTCAATTTGATAAGAACATAACTGCCTTTAAATTCAATAATAAGAACATAACTGCCTTTTATTTTGATAAGAACACTAATTCAATAATTACTTCCTTTCAGTTCAATAGAAAAATAACTGCCTTTAAATTCAATAAGAACATAACGGCGATTCAATTTAATAAAAACATTACTCAAATTCAGTGTGATAAAAACAGAACAGCCTTTCAATTCAATAAGAACTGCTTTTCAATTTAATAAAATTATTACTGCCTTTCAATTAAATAAGAACATAGTTGCCTTCAATTCAATAAGAACATAGCTGACTTTCAATTCAATAAGAACATAACTGCCATTCAATTTAATAAAAGCATAACTGCCTTTCAATTCAATAAGAACATAACTGCCTTTCAATTTAATAAAAACATAACTGCCATTCAATTTAATAAAAACATAACTGCCTTTCAATTCAATAAGAACATAACTGCCTTTTAATTCAATAAAAACATCAGTTCCTTTCAATTTAATAAAAACATAACTGCCTTTCAATTCAATAAAAACATAACTGACTTTCAATTCAGCAAGAACATAACTGCCTTTCAATTAAATAATAACATAACTGACTTTTAATTTAATAAAAACATAACTGCCTTTCAATTTAATAAAAACATAACTGACTTTCAATTGAATAAAAACATAACTGCCTTTTAATTTAATAAAAACATAACTGCCTTTGAGTTCAATAAAAACATGACTGCCTTTCAATTCAATAAAAACATAACTGCAATTTAATTCAATAAAAACACAGCTGCCTTTCAATTCCATAAGAATATACCAGCCTTTCTGCTTAATAAAACCTAATTCGATGTCAGTTTAAGAAAACATAACTGCCTCTCAATTCAATAAGTACGTAGGTGCCTTTCAATTTAATAAAAACATAACTGCATGTCAATTTAATTAGAACATAACTGCTTTTACATATTATAAGAACATAGCTGCCTTTTAATTTTATAAGAACATAACTGCCATTCAATTTAATAGGAACATAACTGCTATGTAATGTTATTATCATTAACTATGTGTTATGCAATGAGTTTTAGTATTAGACGAAAGCTACTAAATATTCGTATATGTTTCGTTGTTCTTATTTAGTGTTCTTGTTTAGATGACAACTTATATATTTGTTGTTGTTCATGTTGTGTGCTGTGAGAGATAACATATTGGAGACATTAACATATAATGAGAGAGACGGTTGTATATTTTATAAACACAAAGTTCATATTAATACAATTTCACTTTACCTTTGTTTTGGTGATGATGATTTTCACAAAAGTTCTTATAACATAAATGGACAATACCTTTTCTGCTGAATAACAACACGAAGACGCAGATACAAAAAGATGAAGATGTTCTTTTTATTATTCCTTATGACCGGTCAATGGCTTTGCATCCAGGAATTCAAGTCTTACAGGATTTTTTCTTCTAACCTCGCTTCCAAGGTTCCATGTCAGCTCTCTCTCTCTCTGTCTCTCTCTCTCTCTCTCTTCTCCCCGACTCTCATCTGACTCTCGTCTCACTAACTTTGAACTCTTTCCTATATTGAGAAATCACATGTATATCTGGTCAATGTGACTAGAATTCACGTTTTTTTTTCAACATGCGAGATTTGCACGTTTTGAAACCATTTCTGACGACCAGGAAATTTTCCATTCTTCTTGTTTTTTTACAAAGGAATTTAACCTATTTCTCTAAATTTTTAACCCATATTTTATTATGCATTCTTTCTAAGATTGTGAATAGTTTCCAGCCAAATTTTTATTTATTAAATATTTTAACAAAATCAACAATTTACTGGACATTCCATTTAAAACCTATTGTTCTTTAAAACTTATCTACAAGGTTCGATTCCCGTTTTGTCTGATATTATTTTCCTTTAACTAACTCTCTTTTTTTGATTACATGAAAAGGGGACAAGCCTTTTCATGTAACACATTTACATTTAATAAAATCATAACTTCCTTTCAATTGAATAAAAACATGACTGCCTGTCAATTAAATAACTGCCTTTCAATTCAATAAGAACATAACTGCCTTTCAATTTAATAAAAAGATAACTGACTTTCAGTTTAATAAAAACATAACTGCCTTTCAATTCAATAAGAACATAACTGACTTTCAGTTTAATAAAAACATAACTGCTTTCCAATTTAATGAAAACATAACTCCCTTTCTATTCAATAAGAATATAACTGCCTTTCAATTCATTAGGAACATAACGGCGATTCAATTTAATAAAAACATAACTCCCATTCAGTGTAATAAAAACATAACTGCCTGTCAATTATATAAGAACGTAACTGTTTTTCAATTTAATAAAATAATTACTGCCATTCAATTCAATAAGAACATATCTGCCTTTAATTTCAATAAGAACGTAGGTAAATTTCAATTTAATAAAAACATTTTTTTTCAATTTAATTAGAACATAATTGCCTTTATATTTATAAAGAACAAAGCTGTCTTTATAAAACAATAACTGACTTTCAATTCAATAAAAACATAATGTCCTTTCAATTCAATTAGAACATAACTGCCTTTTAATTTAATAAAACCATAACTGCCTTTAAATTCAATAAAAACATAACTGCCTTTCGGTTTAATAAAAACCTTACTCGCTGTCAGTTTATAAAAACATAACTGCCATTCAATTCAATAACAATATAACTGTCTTTCAATTCAATCAGAAAATAACTGCCTTTCAATTTAATAAAATCATTGCAATCTTTCAATTCAATAAGACTATAGTTGCCTTCAATTCAATAAGAACGTAGGTGCCTTCCCATTTAATAAAAACATACCTGCCTTTCAATTTAATACGAACATATCTGCCTTTCACTTCAAGAAAAATATAACTGGCTTTCACTTTTATATAAACATAACTGGCTTTCAATTCAATAAAAACATAACTGCTTTTCAATTTAATAAAAGCATAACTGCCTTTCAATTCATTAAAAACATACTTGCATTTCAAATAAATAAAAACATAACTCCCTTTCAATTCAGTAAAAACATAACTGCGTTTCAATTTAATAAAAACATAGCTGCCTTTTAATTCAATAAGCAATAAAAACGTAACTGCATGTCAATTTAATTAGAACATACCTGTCTTTACATATTATAACATAGCTGGCTGTTAATTTTATTACAACATAACAATTTAATAAAATCATTACAGCCTTTCAATTCAATTAAAACATAACCGTCTTTAAATTCAATAAGAACATAACTGCCTTTCGATTTAATAAGAACATAACTGCCTGTCAATTAAATAAAAACAGCACTTCCTTTGAATTTAATAAAAACATAACTATTTTTCAATGCAATAAAAACATAACTGCCTTTCAATCCAATTAGGATATAACTTCCTTAAAATTCAATAAAATCATAACTGCCTGTCAATTTAATAAGAATATATCTGCCTTTCAATTCAATAAGAACATTACTGCCTTTAACTCTAATAAAAACATAACTATCTTTCAATTTTATAAACACATTACTGCCTTTCAATTTAATAAAAACATAACTGCCATTTAATTCAATAAAAACATAACTGCCATTTAATTCAATAAAAACATAACTGCCATTTAATTCAATAAAAACATAACTGCCATTTAATTCAATAAAAACATAACTGCCATTTAATTCAATAAAAACATAACTGCCTTTCAATTAAATAAAAACATAACTGCCTTTCAATTTAAAAAAAACATTACTGCTTTTCAATTCAATAAGGACAGTCCTGCTGATGGCTGTACGGTCTAGCTTGTCTTAAAATTGGTATTTCTTTGTTAAATATAACTTATTGGTCAATTCACGTGATTTTTGGAATCTGATATGTGTGTATTTCACAAAAATGTTCTGTTTTTTTTTTTGTTTTTTGTTTTTTTAATCGGTTTTTGGCATTGGATTCAGATCCTTATCCTGATCCCCCCATCGTTCTTAACACTAATATATTGTAAGAGTATCTTATGTAGGAGACGGGGAGTCTCGTCGTGGGCGACGAAGCGTTTCACTGAAGAACCACGGCAACACACAGCAAACCAACAACCAATGACAGCCACGGCGCGAAGGTAACTAACAAAGCTCAGCTGACTGCACGAATAGAAACGGAACCCAACGGTCACTGTACTGATCGCCACGAACGTCAGAACCCGACTGCCTCGCACCTCCAATGGACCGATTTTTATTCCTCAAGATGGCCTAGCTAATTTGCATCCCCGCGAGATCTCGCGCGATCCTGCGAGATTCCGTCTCTAATAAAAGCAGGCAGGCGCCATCTTGAAACTCTTTCTTCTGCTGCCCCGACCACAGGACCAGCCACCACCCCACACGCCAGGCACACATGGACCCTCTTGCGCCGAGGGCTACAGTTAGTCTCACATATATTTTATCTAATATCTTTTTTATCTTTAATTTTTTAGTCTATAATGCTATTCCTAGCACAATACTTGGATAATGGGTGCGGTTGTCATTTTGGCTCCATTCCGGAGTATTCTTATATGGACGTTTCAATCCAGAAGCATCTGATTTGTAATTTAATTTGCTATTCTATTTTCATTCATATAATTGTATTTCTTTCTTTTTTTCACTGTTATTTTCATCCCAAACAAGGCACGGGGATACTTTATAGGGAGTTGGACAGCAAGATATTTGTTCACATTACATTTAAACTTCTGCATGTCTATACAGCAAGTAAAGCAGTGATCTGGAAGGAACTTCAAATTCTGGCATCTCTGGTGAAGAAGCTATCAGAAAAAACAAAGAAACAGAAACTTAATAAAAAAAAACTTAAAACAAGTCAAGACACTAGATATCTAAGCTAAATAGCATACACAAAGGAACGGGTCAAATGGCGGTCAAATGGGCCTTTGTTCATGTAAGTGGCTGCTCATTGGCTGATTAGAAAAGGATACTAGAAAGCTCATTGGCTAAACAAAAAACTCAATAGAATGTGCGTATATAAAAACGCTAGACAACCACAAAATTCTCGCATAAGCCTGAGGAATCCTAGAGTGGATGAAACGCGGAATATTCAGTGTAGCTTAATCGCCATATACATTTTATAAATTACTAACTAGCTCTGTATATATACAAAAAAAAAGAAAAAAAAGGAGAACGTCTACCTAAAACCACTAACCTAGTTCTAAAACAGATCCTTTGTTTGATAAAATGCATGCCCATTGGCTGATAGGAAGGGGCGCGGTGGATACTAGAAAGCTGATTGGCTAACTAGAAATCCTCAACATATATAAAAACAAGATGCAACCACAGAATTCGCGCATAAGCCTGACGAATCCTATAGTTGGATGAAACGCAGAATATTCAGTGTAGCTTAATCGCCATATATATTTTATAAATTACTAACTAGCTCTACCTACATATTGAGCACTGTTGAAGTAAATACTTAAAGTTTACGCATAAATTGATACCTTTGTATATTTATATGAGTAAATGAACTAATTATATATATATATATATATACAGGGTGGCCGAAAAGTCCCAGGACACTCTATTTTTAATATTTTAATGCTGTTAAATATGATTGATTTTAATATTCTAATGTTGTTAAAACAATTTATTTCATTTATTTTTTCAGGTTATGACTGACATCAGTGTATTTATTATATATATATATATATATATATATATATATATATATATATATATATATATATATATATATATATATATGAAATTGACTAAAATGTGCTTTTTAATCAGCCATGCTTATACGATTCATCAAATGACCCTCACATACAATCAAATGGTGGTGATGCTTTAAAAACGTTCATCGTTTGATAAATCTTCTCGGCATTAAACAATATTATGGCCTGTGTTTAAAATTTTTTATAGATTACACCGTCCACTTAAAATAGCCCGGACTTGATTCATTAAAAACGGCGTGTTTTCTTCAATTTTATAGATGTCATTAAACAATCCATACGTGTAATCCAAAAATTTAAACAGATTTTAAAGGACGTGTATTATGTGTATCCTTGTGCGTTAGTAATCATACTCATATCAAACTAATAATATTGCGATTTGAACATAAACGCTAATATCTGAGACTTTTAGAGATAAGTGAGATGTTTGTTAACATTACATTTGAACTTCTGCATATCAGTACAATCAGGCAATCATGCAACAGGGAGGGAATTCAAAGTCTAGTTGTTCGTGGAAAAAGCTATTAGAGTATAATGTAGGGGGCCTCTTTATTAAAGGGGTTGGATTTTGTTGCTTAACGGGTTTGCCGAATTGGCACATGTGCGATAAGTTCAGGGCATAATTATAATATTATTTTACGCTTAATTGCTGCTGTTAAATTACTCTAGTTGTTTTCTGCTTTGTTTCTAATAAAGTTCTCTTTTTTTGTTGAATATATATGTTTTCTGTGTGTTTCATAAAAAAATACTGTGTTTTATTAAAAATACATGTATAGTGTCCTGGGACTTTTCGGCCACCCTGTATATATATTTGTATAAAATAGGTTAAGAAATTTCAACGAAGGAAAGATGTATATTTAAATAAACAGGTAGTCACCAACAATGTGTATTTTTTAACATTATTTTATTCCGTGTTAAGAATTATGTTTAGATCATTGTAATAATGTTTTTAAATCATTGAAATCGTTTTTAACGCGTTTCAGACGTTCTGTGAAGCGTCCTCTTCAGAAATTATTTTCAAAATATGTTGGAGATATAAAAATAGCATTTTCATAGTTTATTTGAAATGTTTCCAAGAGGTGGAAACGTGTAAGTGTCTACTATACATTGGAATGTTCAATTTTTATTACTCTTTTATTGGGCTGTGGTCACTCCTGTGTTGTGTTTCTCTCTCTCACTCTCTCTTTCTGCTTGTGTTTTTTTTCTTTTCCTTTAGGGTAGGATGTGTGTGTGTGTGTGTGTTTCTGAAGAGGATGCTTCACAGAACGTCTGAAACGCGTAAAAATTATTTCAATGATTTAAAACCATTATTACAATGATCTAAACATAATTTTCAATGAAAAACCAAGACACGGAATAATAAAATAATGTTAAAAAATACACATTGTTTGTGACTACCCCCTTATATATATATATATATATATATATATATATATATATATATATATATATATATATATATATATATATATATATTTATAGGTGGACTATAAATTCCGATGAAATTGATAGTCTACCCCATCTCTTGGGGTGAAAGTCCAATGGAAACAACAATGTAAATTTATTATGGGCTCAATAAAAAATTAAAAAATTATATACCCCTCTATTAACATATCGAGCACTTTTATCGTTTTTTTTTTACCTTATTTCCCTTGAAAATAAAGATATATATATATATATATATATATATATATATATATATATATATATATATATATATATGATTAGTTTTTTTTGGAAAAGGAATTCCAGCAGAGTGCTCAATTAAAAGGAAAATCCAAAATTTAAGAGCGTATTTATATTTTGTGTACAGAAAGTTGTTAGTTGAGACAGATCATTGGTACCGTCGGTTTCAAGCCCGATAATAAGGCCCGTTTAAGGTATCCTTATCAAGCTCTCTTCAGCCAATATTCGTCTATTTTATAACCGTGACGTATATATACTTCGCCAGTTCACGTTTAAATCTCGTTTTGTTAAATCCCCCCCACTTTTTATCGGATGATGTAATACCTAATTTTAAACTTGTAATTATTTAAAATTTAAGATCTAATTTCGAAAAAAAATTTCCTTATATAAATCGATTTTAATTTGAATCCAAATTAATTTAAAAATCTCTTTTCTTATGTATAAAAAACCTTAAAATCTATATTGGTATCGGTTAAAAACTTAAAAATCCGTTTAATTATATCGAATTACGTTTAAAAATTTCTAAAAAAATACGTTTAAAGTTTTAAAAAAATATTTTTAATTATATCGAATCACGTTTAAAAATTTCTTTTCTTATGTATAAAAAAACCTTAAAATATATATTGGTATCGGTTAAAAACTTAAAAATTTCTTTTAATTATATCGAATTACGTTTAAAAATTTCCAAAAATACGTTTAAAGTTTAAAAAAGTATTTTTAATTATATCGAATTACGTTTAAAAATTTCCAAAAATACGTTTAAAGTTTAAAAAAATATTTAAACTTATTATTGTCCAAAGAATCTGAGGCACTCCCGCATTTATATCATATTGTTTAGATGTACGACCGTCGAGGACAACCTGGATTTTTCTCTTATCTAAGAAGGATTGAATTATATTAAGTATTCTACCAGTGATACCGTATAATTTAATTTTCCTGAGGAGACCCTCATGCCATACCCTGTCAAAAGCCTTAGATATATCTAGAGCTACCACTCTGCCCTCCCCCGCTTTGGTCAGTGAATGGTATATACGTTCAGAGATTACAGTTAGGATGTCTGCTGTGGAACGGGCTTGTCTAAATCCATATTGTTTGTCAGTCAGAAGTTTAGCATTTGTAAGGTGCCGGACTAGAGCATGGTTAATTATGGTCTCAAATATTTTGGTGAAAAGTGGGAGGAGGCTAATGGGGCGATAATTTGATGGGTCAGTTCTTTCGGCAGAATTCTTGAATATTGGTACCACAGAAGCAGTTTTCCAACAGCCCGGAAAGCATGATTCATTAAGGCATTTGTTGTAGAGTTTTTTTTTTTGTTTGTTTTTTTTACACAGTGATCACCACTTATCAAGGCCCGGAAGCCACTCAGAGATAAGGGTTATTGCAAGTACATTACGTTAGTGTGGAGATTTGATGAAGTGTTTACTTAAGGGGGCGGTTTGGAGAGAACTGGAGCTACTTCGGTTGAACACTTTTTTAATAGCACAGCTGGGATGAGATCAGGTCCACATGCTTTTGAAGTGTCAAGGTTTTTTATGATAGCATGTACCTGAGCAGGGGTGATTTTTAGATCGTCTAGTGTGGCGTCTGTCCGCAAAGGAAAGTCAGGCAGGGGGTGGTTGGAAGTGGAGTTCGAGGCAAACCGGCTGGCAAGCATATTAGCCTTGTCGGTTCCTGAGCAAACAACCTCGTGATTGTTGGTTAGTGGGGGAATTGTTGATTGCTCATTATTTACTACACTGTTGTAGATTTTCCAGAAGTCACGATTTCCTAGTTTTTGTGCTTTGATGCGCTTTTTAGTGGTTTCAATAAATTCTCTCTTAGCTGTCGCTATTTCTTTCTTAACGTTACTTCTAGCTTCTATATACTTCTGTCTGTTCGAACTGGACTTATGTCGGTTAAATCTGCGGTATGCATGCTGCCTTTGAGCAATGGCAGCTGCACAAATAGAAGTAAACCATTGGGGAGAGTGGGGCTTGCTATAAAATTTCCGCACGGGAACATGTGCTTCAATTGCTGTTTTGAACCATTCAGTGGTCTCATTTGCGCACTGTTCAGCAGGAAGAGAAAAAATATTTCCCCATGGGGCATCTCTGATAAGATCTCTGATGGCTTCCCAGTCAGCCTTTTTATAATATCTCGTTGTTTTGAGCACTGGCTCTTCAGTTTTGGGTCTAGAATTTAGGGCGATTTCTACCATTATCACTGCATGGTCAGCGTTCCCGAGTGGGTTTTCAGCATTTGTTATACAATCCTCAGGAACTGTAGTCAGAAACAGATCTAGAAGTGATGCATGTTGTTCTTGCTGGTCAGGGAAACGGGTTAGAAACATAACCATTTGTGATAGGGAGTGAGATATAGCGAAACTATGTGTTGTGCTGCCCGCTGTATCTGTGTGTGTGTGAGTAGAGAATCCAAGCCAGTTTTTGTGGTGAACATTAAAGTCATCAAATACATGTACTTGGGCGCTAGTGTCGAGAGAGAGTGCTGTGTCTATGCTGTCAGAGACTTTGTTTATTATGGTGCAGTCCTGGGTCGAGGGAGAGCGGTAGAGAAAATAAAAGTAGCTAATGTTATGTTGTATGTTTAGTCTAAAGCACATAAAGGCTTGGTCGTCCGTTTCTAGGTTTGTTTCTCTAGTCAAGAGGAGGGTGTTACGAATGTAGACTCCAAGTCCGTGCATATGTCTGTCAGAGTCCTTACGGTAGAGTGGGAGATAGCCAGTCATGTTAAAGTAGTTAGAGGGGATGGAGGAGTGTAATTTAGTCTTGCTTAGTGCTAAGATATCCGGGGTATTTGTTAGGAGAAATGCTTCAAGATCAGCTAAATTAGTTTTAAGCCCACGGATGTTAGTGAATGCAAGCCTCAAGGGAGGAGGCAAGTTGGATTTGTTTGTCCCTAATCTTGGTTAAAGCTTATTTTTTTATTGTACTGTCATCATGTTTTTAAAGAGTTTCAGTTAGGTAAGGGGGAGCTGAACAAGAGGTTATGCAGGGTATCAGACATGCAACACAAGTAGACCAATTGGCTGACCTTTCTTCAACTAGGATTGTGGCCTCAGGAAAGCCCATCGGGGATGAGTGCAGGGTCCCTTTCCATGCGCGACATGGCACTACAAACATCCCGATATTATACAACTGTTGATGGAGCAGCCGCTCTAAGCGCTACCAAAGACTTAGGACTCGTGTACTACCAGTCGGAAACAGCAGCCAGGAACTGTCAATCCGGTACCCTCAGCCCACCAGAAGAAGATCACCCCAATCTAATTGCACAGGCATGCGTGGTACTCAAACACTCCCAAGTGCCCAGTTATGAGGGGTGGGATGTGTCGGGAGTGGGGGAACGGCATTCAATGGCCTAGACAAGAAACAAGATCTACCACTAAGTGTTTTGTCGATTCACCTGTGATAGTGTATCTGCGCCTTACTAATAGGCAGAGAGGGAGTATGGAAGCCGGCGATAGACAGAGCCTATCTACTCCTTAAGCAATTTAGGTTTACAGACCGGTAATTTGTTTGAGTCACCAGCTCTAGGAAGGTTGTCATCCAAGACTGGAGAGGCCTCCCTCCCCTTTGGTTTAGTTTCAGAGTTTTCCTTCTCTTAGACGGATGACCTGGGAAGATCTACTGGGTCCATCAGCCCTGAGAGGGTTTGCTCCGCGCCTGGGTCCTAATCCAGGTATATCTGCGACCCCGCGTGGTTAGTTAATGTTACAGGGTTAGTTTGTAGAGGTTATATATCTAATGAATAGTTACACTCCTCAAAGTGATTTAGGGGCATGCAGTGGAAGCAGTTTTGTTAGAAAGGCGGTAATGTGAATTAAGACTTTTACCTTTAGGTTTTTTTCATTTTTTAAAACTTTATGTTAGTTTAGGTTCAGGATAACGCTATAATTTGAGTAGGTATTAATAATTGAGCTAAGAATTTTGCCCAGTCACTGTATATTTAGATTTACGAAGGGTTAAGATGTAGGTGCAGTACAGTAAGGGTATAACTGGAGGTACATTTTAAGTCATGGCATATTCCGTATGTATAATTAAGTAATTAGATATTAATTCCAGTCAGTGGTTAAATGCAAATGTATGTAAAATATCCCCCGCGGCCCAAGAAAGAAGAACGGGAAGAAAAAGAGTAACTTTTAGGACTATCTGTATATTTTCTCTATGTATAAACGGGTCCTTTAGTATGCCACTGCTACATTCTTTCTCCTTCCGCCTGGCAAAAGCACAGACACCCCAGCAAATATGGTTCAATAGCTGGAAACATTCAACGCGTTGGATACAAGTCAGATAAGTAGAAAAATGTTTAAATAATGTTTTTAAACGACAAAGTAACATATCCCTTTTTTACTGTATTTTTGCTTTATTTTCTCACTGACAAGGAAGATAAACCAAACGCCGCTTCTGTAAGGTTTCTCATCTCTTGAGTCGACATGTTTGGGGAAAATATATTCACAAGTAATTATTTTCACACCGGTATTGTTTTTGGTGCTAAATTCTCGTTTTATTAAAATTCTTTATTTTGACTCAATCTCTGCCAAATATAATATTAATTCCAGTCAGTGGTTAAATGCAAAGGTATCTAAAATATCTCTCCCCTCAAGGGGGAAAGAAAGGAAGAAAAAAAACGGTAACTATTATCTGACAACAAATCCACAATACAAACACACTTGTAAAAATGAGAGCGGAATCTATCTTCAAATAATTTCGAATTACAAACACGGACTTATACTAAGTAAATATTAATGTCCTTTGAACCTCTTCCTTAAATTTTAAATTCTTTTTGTTGTTGTTGTTGTTGTTGTTGTTGTTCATGTCTCATATGTATGTGTGATAGTGCACGGTACCTCTTGTATACATGGCAACGTTACACTATCCCTGCAAAACAACTCTGGTCCCGGTGTTGCCACAAACACCAATATATGAAAAATGTCAATTACAAATAATCCAAACCGTGGGACCCAGAAGAAAGATCTGGGTGTCATGATCGGCAGGTGCTCCTTCGTTAGCCAGCATGGGGGACCCGGTCGTCATCCTGCAAATGTTGGCCAACTTTCTAATTTCAGGAACTTAAATAACATGGACGCTGAACAGGTAAGTATAACCTCTAATTTCAGGGAACAAAATGATACCGAACAAACACAGCACAGCCATGATAACCATCAAAAGAAAAAAAAAACGAAGAATGAAATGGACAACAAAAAAGAATAGACTCGTAATGGAATGCTACTATAGAAGTCATCCTGAATACAGATATGGAGGTTATTGGAAACGAATGAAAGAACTATGAGACCTATCCAGTGACTTCCATATGACAGAACAAAGAATTGCGGACCAAGCAAGACTGACATTCAAGAAAGGCTGGCTCTCTAAACTAGAACTAACAGAAATTCATCGAAAAATAAATGATGGAACTAAATAAGAAGCATCTCCCAACAGAACCGTACATAAAGCAACCCCACAAGTTGAAGCCCCACAAGTAAAAACACCAAAGGCCGAGGACCAACAAAGAATAAAATCCACAAACGTGGAAACCGAGAACAATGAAACAGAACTAACAGAGAATGAAGCAAATGAAATAAATAAAATAATACAACTGATGAACGAGGAAAAACCAAAGCTCCCATCGTTAAGGAACCAAAAGCAGAAGAAACTAAAAACTGAAACAGAGAAGGTAAACAAACTCCTTCCACACATCCCAACAAATACAATCACAGACTTAAACAACCTAATTTACGCAGGCGCCAAAATGGTAAGTATGAATCTCAAATCAGAAAAACAACCGGGGACAAGCAGGCCGACAAAACCTGGATGGGAAATAAGACTAGAAACCCAAATACACAAACATAAAAAAGAAACCAAAATGATCAACAAGAAGAAAGCAATGTGGAGAAAACGGAATATTGGAAACTCGCTACAAAAAGAAAATAATGAAACGAATAGAATGAAGGAAACAAAAACTCAAATGTCGTTTATTTTCTGTTGAAAAATGAATGTTTTAGGTGTAACTCGTGTTCATGTCCGTACTTTGTCGACTGCACGCGTGGAAAAAAAAGGAATGAAGTAGAGGAACGAGAAATAGCATGTAGAAAGAGAGAGAGGGTTAACCTTCGTCCACATGGAAATGTCTTCAGGCCGAGAGCGGTGGACGTGAACTTGTCTGGTTGATGGACCAAAGCAAAAGGATAGAAAGAGGATGTTGAATGGTGTTGTTTACTTTTATACTGGGGTCAGTTTTCTGACTGCGCATGTCTGGATTTCACTTAATAGGAAGTGACGTCACAGCTCGGTGCGTGCTCACAATGTGTGCATACGTATATATGCTTGTGAGTGTGTGTATGAGGATGTGTATATGTGTGCGTGTGTGTGTGTGCGTATGTGCGTGCGTACATGTGAGTGTGTATATGTGAGGAAAATCATGTTCGAACAAGGCTAAACAAGAAACATGAAGAACTGGATCAAAAAATAAAAGCAAAAGAAGCGAGATTGAGACGATATAGATATAAATGTGAACAATGCAAACAAAACAGAACATTTGAAACTAATGAAAGCCAATTCTACCAAAATGTGAACGGAGGAAAAACAAAAACAGAACAACCAAATCCGACAGAAACAAAACTCTACTGGAGTAAAATATGGGAAGAGCGACGAGACCACAATAGAAATGCCGAGTAGCTGAAAGACATAAAAGAAGAGTTACAACAAATAGAAGAAGGAAAAGTGAATGAAATCAGCAAGGAAACCCTAAAGAAAACCATAGGAAAAATGGCAAACTGGAGAGCACCAGGGAACGACAGGATACATGCATACTGGTTCAAAAAATTCACAACCTTACACGAAAGGCTAGCCCAAAACCTGAGAAGATGTATACAGGAAACAAGCGTACCAGACTGGATGACAAAAAGTAGAACCACACTGCTAACCATCCCTAGCAACTATAGGTCAATCACGTGCTTACCAACTATGTGGAAGATATTGACAGCGCAATTGAGGGAACCAATCTACTCTCCCTGAGGAGCAGAAAGGATGCTAAAAAGGAAAAAGAGGAACACATGACCTGTTATATATAGATCAAAAGATCCTAAAGGAGGTAAAAAAAAAAGAGAAAGAATTTAGCCATGGCATGGATCAACTATAAAAAAGTGTACAACAGGATCCCCCAAGCATAGATAATAGAATGCCTAAAAATGTATAAAATACCAAGCGGGATCACCAACGTAATAGAAAATGCAATGAAAACATGGAGACTGGAATTGACAGCTGATGGACAACACATAACAGAATTTAACATACAAAGACGCATCTTCCAAGGAGACTCACTATCACCACTACTGTTCATCATAGCCATGATGCCCTGAGAAAGTGTCAAGCCGGATACAAGTTCTCCAATACAGAGGAAAAAATGAACCACCTGATGTACATGGACGATATGAAACTTTTTGCAAGGATCGAAAAGGAGCTAGAGACACTAATCAACACTACCAGGATCTTCAGTCAAGATATCCAAATGGAATTTGGAATGGAAAAGTGCGCATAACTAGTTATAAAAAAGGGAAAACTGGAAACGACAGAAGGCATGGAACTACCCAACCAAACAGAAATGAGGGCAGTAGTGGAACAAGACGACTATAAATACTTGGGAATTCTGGAAGCGGACAGCATCAGAGCAACAGAAATGAAAGAAAAATTGGAAAGGAATACCTCAGGAGAACAAGAAAACTCCTGGAAACTAAATTATATAGTAGAAACCTAATAAAAGGTATTAATACATCAGCAATATCATTAGTAAGATACTTTGGACCGTTTATAGGGTGGACAAAAGAAGAACTGAGACAACTCGACCAGAAAACCAGGAAACTCATGACCATGCATAATGCACTACACCCAAAGGACGATATTGACAGACTCTACGTGAAAAGGAAAGATGGCGGGAGAGGACTGATCTGTATAGAAGACTGTGTGAAGGACACGAAAAAAGAACTAGAAAAATACATAATGAAAAACACTGAAAGGATAATTATGGCAGCGAGAGACACTGAAAAAAACCCAACAAAACAGAAAACAGAGAGACAAACGACAAAACAGGAAAAGAGAAATGGGAAGAGAAACAACTCCACGGAAGATTCATAAGAATGACAAAAGATGAGAATAACGAAAACACCTGGACATGGATGCGAAAAGGACATATAAACCGAGAAACTGAATCTCTAATAACTGCAGCACAAGATAACTCGATAAGAACCAACCACATCAAAGCAAGGATCGATAAAAAACAAGAAAACAGCAAATGCAGACTGTGGACAAAGAGACAAAACGATAAACCATATAGTAAGTGAATGAAGCAAACTTGCCCAAAAGGAATACAAAAACAGGCATGACCAAGTGGGGAGGGCGGTGCACTGGGAATTGTGCAAACGGCTGCATTTTGATCGTACAGATAAATGGTACAAGCATAAACCCGCAACAG
The DNA here is from genome assembly GCF_053919585.1 of Euprymna scolopes. Classification (NCBI taxonomy): domain Eukaryota; kingdom Metazoa; phylum Mollusca; class Cephalopoda; order Sepiida; family Sepiolidae; genus Euprymna; species Euprymna scolopes. The sequence continues at coordinate 88,290,527 of NC_136527.1, read as the reverse complement.
CACTCAAAAACGAGAACCACAAAATCCTATGGGACATGGACATACAGACGGACAAACCCATCCAAGCAAGAAGACCAGATGTCGTAATAATTAACAAGAAAGAAAAATCCTGTCAAATCGTAGACTTTGCTGTCCCAGCTGACCACAGGGTGAGTATGAAAGAAAAGGATAAACGAAGCAAATACACAAAGCTAGCCAGAGAGTTAAAAGGGATTTGAATGAGGAAGAAAATCAAAATAGTATCGTTTATAATAGGAGCACTAGGAACAATTCCGAAAAACTTTGAAAAAAGAATGTCAGAAATTGGAATCAGAGGAATAACTGCAAAAATACAACGACTAACGATAATGAAAACGGCTGAAATATTAAGGAAACCCCTAGAATGTGGAGAATAACACAAGACAATACAACAAAGAAGAGTTACAGGGAATGAAGAACGTCGAAGCTGCATATGTACAAGTTCTACACCACCATCATGCATCCCCCCATTGTCTCATCACCGCCCCCCCCAATAGAAAAGTGATACCAAAGAGCCGAGAGGGGTCAAGGAGTATGGAATGACCGAGGAGAGAGCACTGACCAGACCTTCACTGGACAAGCGCGAAGAGAACTGGGATTGTGGGGAGGCTTAGTGCCACTCAAATTCCAGTATAAACCAATGGCCACTACCAGCGAAAAATCAATGGTATGAGACTGTTGTGATGACGCAAATTTATTTGCAAATGCTATTGAAAGAGGTGGAGAGAGCTGGACGTCTGGGGAGACTTGCTGTCACTCAGCTTCCAGCGAACACCACAGGTTTCCAATCAGATCGTTTGTTGACTTGTGTAAAAGCTCCATGTGAGCCGCCAATAATAATAATAATAATAATAATAATAATAATAATAATAATAACAATAATAATAATAGTAACAATAATAATAATAATAATAATAATAATAATAATAATAATAATAATAATAATAATCACAACAACAACAACACTAATAATAATAAAATGGAGGTGACATGATAAGTAACACCTCAGACAATGAGGGTTAAAAATGGTATAGATAAAAGCCGAGAGAAGGAGTAGAAATTATGGAAACAGAGAGAGAGAGGGAGAGGAAATTAAGGAGAGGAAAAAAGGGAATACAAATTGATACGATAAAAGAAGAGAGGGAGAGGAGGGGAGAGGAGAGGAGAGAGAGAAAGAGTGACTCCAAAAAGGTGGACGGAGGAATAACTGTTTTGATAAAAACAAGACACTTAGCTAATTGGTGTCTTTGTTCGCTGATCCCTGTCCGTGGACTGACGGTAGATGAAGAACGGTGAGCTTGGTAAAAGAAACAAAACTGCCAGCCCCCTAAGTTGTATGACCAGGCAGTGTGTAACTATTATATCGTAAAGTCAAAGACAATAATCAATTCTGTGTTAACAAATTAAGTTTTGACTTTCTTTTCTTTGATTGGAACGCCGTTGTAAATGCAACTTATTTCTCCGATAGCCCAGATGACGGTTGGAAGCTGATTTGAAAGCAGAACCGGGAGAGAGACCGACGACGACCGAAGACGAATTCGACCACTAGACGAACCCACGGGTAACGTAGTGCCACATGTATCGGCTACAGGTGCACTTCAATCACGAGCCTATGCACCTGAGCTGAGCTGAGCTGCACTGGAGGTGTTACAATTAAGGGTAAGAAAAGCAGCTTTATTTATTGGTGGAAGGTAGGGTTCGTTTTAGTCGCAGAAGAGAAAGTTCGTGAATGTGTGAGAGAAATGTGGCGTGGAGGGGGATCAACAAAAGAGAACGTTCATTAGGTTGTACTTATCGGTTTAGCATAAAAGACGACAACATTAATAAAAGGGAAAGTGTTCATCCCATAACGTGAGAGCGCAGTTGGCCCCAGTTCACGTCGGAGTCTTCTTTCTTCTGGTTTAGGGCTGAGTTAGGCTGGGTTTAGTAATTGAAGGGGTTTAGTAATTGAAGGGGTTTAGTAATTGAAGGGGTCGGCCCATACATGAGATAGTAGTCGGCTTCAGTTCACTGGCGCCTTATTTCTTCTTCTTTTTTTTATTATATCTCTTAAAGTTTGTTGACAGAATTCATGGTAAATTTTCAGATTAGGTCCACCTCCACAATTTTCTTTTAAATGACGACTTTTCTAAGTTTTCGACTATGTTGAATACAAAAATCGCAATGAAATTTTGCAGAAATAAGTAGTTATCGAGATATAAAAAGTTGTATTATGCATTGTATTCTTTGGCGGCCATCTTTTTTTACGCGCGTGCAGCGTCAGTCATAGATGAGTAGATTTGTTTATGGCGCGCGCACGCATGTAAAGAAGACGGTAGCCAAAGAATACAATGCATAATACAACTTTTTATATCTCGATAACTAATTATTTCTGCAAAATTTCAATGCGATTTTCGTATTCAGCATAGTCGAAAACCTAGAAAAGTCGTCATTTAAAAGAAAATTGTGGAGGTGGAGTGGACCTAATCTAACAAAATACCGAATTCATCCGTACGTTCACTGATGTAGCAGGGCGAATCTCCTTCTCAAATCTTCTTTTTTTTCAATCGGAAGTCCCACGCTTTTTTCCGGTGCGCACGAGACCTCATTCCCTGAACGGGTCTTACTAAAAATGTACGTCTACTTTATGTTCGTCTAATTGCTGCTGCTCCTGATGATTATGAAGCAACTTCTTTAAAGTCACTTCCGGTTTTTGCCAGTGGAAATTATCGTGTGCCATTTAATCATTCAACCACGGTAGTGGTTGTCATTCAACCACGGTAGTGATTGAATATATGCTTAAGTCCGAAATTGAATGAATCGAGACACATTCAACCCCCCACCACTAATTCCGTTCGCAACCAAATTTCAAACAGGTTATATAGTTGGATAGAACACCTCATTAGCTATATTTTGAAAAAAAAAAATTCGAAAATTGGTTCAGTAGAAAAAAAGTTACAACAAAATATGTGGGTTCACAAACAGGAGAGTAAGTACATAAGTGACTAACGCTTTTTTTTATTTTGCATAACTTTTTTGTGTATATAAATATTTTTTACTGTGATTTTGCCAATATGACATGTTAGCGTAACGGTTAGAGTACCGGGTGTTGGTGGAAAGATTTTAGGTTCAATCCCGTGTATCGTTTTTTTATATTTAAAAAAAACGAACTTTAAAAGAGGATTCAGCATACAGTTCCATAGTAAAGGTGATAAAATCCCACTTTGGGGGTTCATTTAACTACTTCCCTTTTAATAGTTGCCCTCAGTAGTTCTACTTGAACTGTTCTGTGCCTCACCATATACTCAATCCATCGGATGAGTACTGGTGGCACATTGAGTTCTCGTAGCAACTTGAACATACTACTGAAGGGTATGTTGTCAAAAGCTCCAACAATATCTAAAAAGACACTGAGTGCCATCTTCTTTTTTGTTAGTTTACGCTCTATACAGATCACAAATTCATGAACCGCAGTCTCGGTAGAGACCCTGGCTCGGAACTACTGTGATTCAATGATAAATATTGCATAAATGTGTGTTTGAGAGCTAATTCTTTTGACAATCATTAACAAATAATATAAATTTATATATTAATACAATAGCGATGCCTGGAAAAATCATGGATTATATGGAAAAATGCGCGCATGAAAAGTAATATTCTTAAGATTTTATTAAACCTGGAAAAGTAAAGGACAAGAAATTCAACCTGGAAAAGTAAAGAACAAGATATTCTAGTAAAGTAAAAAATAAGAATTTTTTAGACTTAAAATATTGCAGCTAAAAAATTAATTAAATGATCCTAATTATGATATAATAAAATTATTCATTTATATGTAAATTATAAAATTATTAATTCCATCTACTAACTAACTAACTAATGAATTAATTTTATTCAAACAATTTTCACTACATAAATATATAAAAATAATAGGGGGAAATAAGTTCAATCCAGCGACTGACACCCTTTCTAACTCAACAATAAACAACAACATATGCAAATAATAAATAAAATATTTATCAATATTCAAATTTTATTTTTAGCTGCAATATTTTAAGGCTAAAAAATTCTTATTTTTTTACTTTACTAGAATATCTTGTTCTTTACTTTTCCAGGTTGAATTTCTTGTCCTTTACTTTTCCAGGTTTAATAAAATCTTAAGAATATTACTTTTCATGCGCGCATTTTTCCATATAATATATATATATATATATTATCTTTGTTAAAGAAAATACAATAATGTTCGGACAAGTGATCTTTTCCTAAGAATTTGTAAAATACAATAACAGATCTGCATAAAATAAAATTAGAATTATATTTAGTAATTTACACTAGTTTTGGGGATTCAAAAACAAAAAAGAATCGAGTTTTCGACCATTCGCATGCTCTGTTTGTCTTGTTTTTGCGTTAAACATTTTTGTAAAAAAATTCTTTTTTTATTTATTTTTTTATTTTCAGAATTAGGGAAATATTTTTAAAACATAATAAAATACGAGTCAAAAGTAAAAAGGAAAACACTCTGGCCTACAAAAATGCCCGGTCGGTCCCATCGACATTTCCAAGTACGGGCGACTAGCAATTATCTAATACCTTTCGAAGTATTCTAAAACGGTTTTTAGTCATATGCCAAATACATAGGAAAAGAAAAAAAAGCGTAACGGAAGATTAGGTGACTACTGACTCGGTGTGAGCAAATAGAACGCTATTGTTTCAGTTTTTTTGTTTTTTTTTTTCACTGTTTTGTGTTCGTTTTTAGTATTATATTATAATACTTATAAAAATATATCACTTTATTAAATATTTATTTATATTTGGCAAGGTTGACTTGAGATGTCCACAAGATAGCGGCTGTGAACGAATGTAAAAAATAAAAATGGAACGGAATGCACATTTAAGCGAAACGAGATTATCGCGTCAATAATAATAATAAGCGTGTATCAATTTTTAACTAATCAATACTTGTTATGAATATGTTAAAAAAAAAAGACACAGTAGTGCTTACTTTTTTTGTTTGTTTGTTTTTTTTAGTAAATAAAATTTGTTTTCTTAGGGGTTTTGGCGTCGCTGATAACGAATCCGATATTCAACCCTGTTGTAAATTTACCGTTTGCATGGTATTAACCCCTGAACGCTTGGACTACGCACGGGCGCGCGGTAGCATACACAAATTTACATTGGTCGTCGCTCGTCAACAAGTACTTTTCCTAATATTAATGCGTGCGTGTTGTTTACACTGGTCGCCATGTGTTGTTTCCGCGCGCGCAAAAACAACACATGGCGACCAGTGAAAACAACACGCAATACACTGGATAATAAACGCATTAATATCAGGAAAAGTACTTGTCATCACTTTAAAGAAAAGTGTGGAGGTTGTAAATTCGTTTATGCGCTCGCGCGTTGTCCCAGGGTTTAGGTGTTAATACCATGCAAACAGTAAATTTGCGACGGGTTTGAATATCAGATTCGTTGTCATCGACCCCAAAACTTCCTTAAAAAACAATTGTTTTTGGTTGGGGCTATTATGGTATTAAACCACATATTTACCTTTTCTTTTGGTTGTTGTTTATTTTTTCGACTAGTCTAAGTTTCACGTATTATGTTTAGTGCTATGATACAGACATATAATCTCATGCAACAACACTAACCATAATATTCGCGTTTATATCCTCGCCTCAGTCAGCAACGTTGGAAACATTAGAATTGGAGAATCTCTCCTCATCTCGAAACACAAACCCTCCTTGAATAGCAGACTAGAACTGAGCTCTCTCTTTGACCCCCCAATACAAGCGACCCAGAGCAACGACAATACACAAATTCTATTAAAAAATAAATAAATAAATAAATAGGATAAAATAAAAATATACGAATACTATAAAAAAAAAAAGAAAAGGGTTTGTATTACTGTACACATTGATTCGAAAACGTTGTCAAAAAACAAATATATAATAAATAAATGTTATCAAAGGCAAGATAAGTTACTTTTCTACCAAACTGGATATATTTTTTGTGTTTTTATTCAATGTAACATGTTTATTCAGCTCGAAAAACGTACAGTGTTTACCGATGTATTGGAAAATTCAAGATGGCGGCCGATTCTCTCTTTAACACCGTAAGTTTGGAAAAAGGTGTAATAAATAAAAAA